>NC_091743.1:39920827-40080827 GCF_043380555.1 Nothobranchius furzeri
GTGTTTGGAATACCGCCTTTAAGGAACAAGAGATCCGGTGACCTTTATGACCTAATTTGACACCCTTAGGAATGTGCTATCATCATGAAACACAGGAATCATTTTCAACTCAATAGATTCTACTTTTCTGTGACGTTTCAGCCTGATTGAAGCTTTTTTCTGAGAAATTGACCCGGAATGATGTGAAATTGTGCTTTGTGCGACATAATTCTGGGTGCCATTTAAAAACCATAAATGCTAATGACTCCATTCCTTTTAGGGGTTATAGGGGCTGTTAATTGGAGTACTCTAAAACAAACCACACCTCTCTAGGACATTCAGAAGAAAAGTTATAAACCCACAAAGGTGTAACGGGACTACTTCTTTAAAGTGACACCAGGCCCGGTGACTTTTGAGACATGGTTTGACCCCCTTAGGAAATTGCTATCATCATGAAACGTTCAGATCACTTACAACTCAATAGATTCTACCTTCCTGTAGCGTTTCAGCCTGATTGGACCTTGTTTTCACACAAATGGACCCAGAATGATGTGAAATTGTGCTTCGTGCAACATAATTCTGGGTGCCATTTAAAAACCATCAGTGCTAATGACTCCATTCCTTTTTGGGGTAATAGGGGCTGTTGATTGGAGTGCCCTAAAACAAACCTGACCTCTCTGAGACAGTCAGAAGCCAAGTTATAAGCCCCCAAATGTGTGTTTAGAACGCCGCTTTTAAGGAACAAGTGATCCGGTGACCGTTATGACCTAACTTGACCCCCTTAGGAATTATGCTATCATCATGAAACACAGAAATCATTTACATCTCAATAGATTCTACTTTTCTGTGACGTTTCAGCCTGATTGAAGCTTTTTTCTGAGAAATGGAGCCGGAATGATGTGAAATTGTGCTTTGTGCGACATAATTCTGGGTGCCATTTAAAAACCATAAGTGCTAATGACTCCATTCCTTTTTGGGCTTGTAGGGGCTGTTAATTGGAGTACTCTAAAACAAACCTGACCTCTCTAGGACATTCAGAAGAAAAGTTATAAGCCCACAAAGGTGAAACAGGACTACTTCTTTAAAATGACATCAGGCCCGGTGACCTTTGGGACATGGTTTGACCACCTTAGGAATGTGCTATCATCATGAAACGTTCAGATCACTTACAACTCAATAGATTCTACCTTCCTGTAGTGTTTCAGCCCGATTGGACCTTGTTTTCACACAAATGGACCCAGAATGATGTGAAATTGTGCTTCATGCAACATAATTCTGGGTGCCATTTAAAAACCATAAGTGCTAATGACTCCATTCCTTTTTGGGGTAATAGGGGCTTTTGATTGGAGTGCCCTCAAACAAACCTGGCCTCTCTGAGACATTCAGAAGCCAAGTTATAAGCCCCCAAATGTGTGTTTGGAATACCGCCTTTAAGGAACAAGTGATCCGGTGACCTTTATGACCTGATTTGACCCCCTTAGGAATGTGCGATCATCATGAAACACAGGAATCATTTACAACTCAATAGATTCTACTTTTCTGTGACGTTTCAGCCTGATTGAAGCTTTTTTCTGAGAAATGGACCCGGAATGATGTGAAATTGTGCTTTGTGCGACATAATTCTGGGTGCCACTTAAAAACCATAAGTGCTAATGACTCCATTCCTTTTTGGGGTTGTAGGGGCTGTTAATTGGAGTACTCTAAAACAAACCTGACCTCTCTAGGACATTTAGAAGAAAAGTTATAAGCCCACAAAGGTGTAACTGGACTACTTCTTTAAAGTGACACCAGGTCCGGTGACCTTTGGGACATGGTTTGACCCCCTTAGGAATGTGCTATCATCATGAAACGTTCAGATCACTTACAACTCAACAGATTCTATCTTCTTGTAATGTTTCAGCCTGATTGGACCTCATAACACACTTGCTATTGTATGTACCGGGAGTGTCGGTGGGGCTTGCGGTTGTTCAATGGAACTTGGAGGCTGACTTGACTCTGGTCTTTGCCCGTTGGGTAGCGGTTCTAATCGTGCGTCCGCTACCACCGATGACACTGTTGGCCGCGAAGCCAATGAGACCGAAGCACTCGCGTCACGAACCCGAGAGGCCTCGTGTACTGCATTGGCGCAGCTGAGTCGATCATCAGGACATACGTTGGCCACCGATGCACTTTTCTACGTATCATAGTTGATAACCTATCTGTCTGGCGGTTGACGTTGGAAACGCTGATGTTGATTCGACTCGGGTAGCGAGTCTAGTTTCACGCTCGCGTCACAACCCGAATCGTTCGCGATTACCGCGTTGGTCAGCGGCGCAAGTTCGTGCGTAGTATAGTCCACGGACTGAATTCCTGTTACATCTAGAGACGCAAGCTCCAGGTCATAGCTCAGTTTACACTTCAGGTAGAATGTTCTGTGTAGACGATCCAGAGCTTTTTCTTTTTGCTTGTACCACTCTATGGGTTGCAACTCAGGCGATATCCGTAATAAGTCGTATTTTTTACAGTCACTCTTAAAAACGGCGACATGTTTCGCAGTGAGCACGGTCGCCACGTCTCCATTAACGCAGTCGTTTGGGATAATTGCATCGGTGATCTTATACGCCCCGATGTGCAACTTGTGTGGAAGTGTACATTGTGGCACTGTGGCTTTCGTGATATCCTTCGTCAGGCTTGTGTAACGGTTCAACGCTAACAATCATGTAGGAGTCTAACGCTCCTGGGGGAATAGGGTTATGCACAACAGGCCCATGGTCACAAACGTTCTGTCCTGAACATCGGTGCTCATGTTATTTAGCGCTTGTAGGATCTCGTCCGCGGTCGGTCTAACATGCTGGTATTTAGCGTATACGCCTTTAGCGTCAAACGCTTTCATCCACGGGCTTTCGAATGACACGTCTGGCTCAATGGTAGGATAAACACCGAGCAGTTGGGCGAGGCTGCTCGCGTACGTCTTTTTGCTGAACTCTGTAGACGGCGACACTGTATTTGATTAAAGGCGTACCAGTGTATAATTCCCACATTATACAATACCAGCTGAACACGTTGCTGGCCATAGTAGAATTCAAGCGCCATAGACATTCTGGGGCCATGTGTACCCTGTTGCCTCTGTGTTGGTCCGGCATGGAGTAGTTTGCAGCTGTTCCCAGATCGCTTATTTTGAACGCCACTTCGATGGGCCGCCGGCCCGGCTGATGGCGCACGAGTATGTTTCTGTGGGTCATATCGCTGTGTTGTACGTTCAGCCTTTGTAGATATTCGAGATCTTTGAGCGTGTCGTATTCTATTATCGGACACACGGCGGTCTGTCGGTTCACATTCGGGGGTTTAGCTGTGTTCAGTCTAGCCATGAATTCATAAAGAGAAAACATCGCTTTTTCCATTAGAATCACGGTCCTCCCACCTAAGGCGTACTCGGGCGCTTCACACCAGTAGCCCCCGAGTGTACGCAACACGTTTCATAGAGACTCCCAACATGATTTCTTCTACCTGTGCTGCTACATGAGCGTACCTATATAATCGATCCTCTATAAAAGGCACGCTCCAGTCGACCATTTTGGGAAACATGCTGATTTTGGCGACAACGTTCGAGCTGGGAATCGTCACCACTACTCCAAATCCGCCTCGGCTCAACATGTGCTTGACATCGGTGAGCAGTGGTTGTAAATCGACGCTGTCGTGTTGATCTATGGTTAGGTACAGGGTCCAAGGATTCGCTTCGACGGTTGATTCGCCTGGATCTACGTACTGTCTATTGAACGCGGCCGCTGTACCCGCACATGTTCGTGGAGTGACCGTGCTATAGTGGGCAGGTTGGTGTACGCGAAGCACGGGTCGCATGTCTTGTTGCGTGGGCTCTATCTGTTCCTTTTGTCGCGTGTAGAAATGTAACAGAAACGTCTGTTGGCTCACTTGATTCTTGATCGAAGTCTTGAGGTTGTCAATCACGCACTCCACCTCACGACTATACGGCGCGAGGGCTTTAGCCTTTGTTGCTAGAAATATCACAATAGAGGTGTACTTACGCATTGACACTTTATCAGTATATATGTACACTATTAGGTATTTCACACCTTCAGTCAACACTATATTGTCACAAATAGCCGCCACACTATATTGTCACAAATAGCCGCCACTTGAACGTCCGTGCGTCCGTGTTCGGCGATGTACCGGTGTAGTTCTGCTACCGTGTCATAGTTTTGCACGACCGTAAAATTGACTTGTGTAGTGCACACCGTATCCAACACCCCGTGTAAGCGACAGTGTTTAGGTGGAGGAGTTTATAAGCCTCCACCTAGTTTCAACAGTATTTCAACGTTACGCTTGCCCCGACTTGCGCCGGCCTTGGCTGTCATTGTGACCGACTTGCTCAAGTGTAGCAAACGCCGACCAAGTGCACCACTGCAACCGTGTCCGATGCAGTTATAGTGACAGTCATCGAGCGGAAAGGTAAATAGACGATGAAATTCCACAAAGAAATAGAGTTCACAGACACGGGAACCGTTGATCTGTTCGAATGCTTGGTAATCAGTGGATCTCCGGCGATGGGCTATCTACACTACTATTTCTTCAATGATGCGGCCACGCTACAGACTAGTCTGCAACTGTTAAGAGACATGTGGATGAGAGTGGATAGATTGTTTGTACCCAAGACGGACGTAGAGTCCTTGCGTTCAATGGAGTGTAAAAGCACGGGTCGTTACAATAACGGTATACCACTATCCATAACTGTGGATGGAGGAAAACTCGCTAGATATTATGTTTATCTGCTTTTCCGTTATTGTATCAGCGCAGCCGAGAACCACGGAGTCGGCGGTTGCTCAGGTCAGCGGCAATTGCCTTTAACGGATATACCCGCAGGCTGACTGCAAACTGTAGCGTTCAACTACTCTTCCGCGCCGTCGATTGATCTTCAAGGTATTTCGAGTGGCGTGCACCAGCAGCAACCGGAACCTAACGAAAAACCAAGAATGACAGATTATCAGCATGAAACTCTGTACCCTCCAGCGCAACAAGACTATCACGGCGGGTTTCCGCATGCCAATACCCGTAGTCAAAAGAGATACGTCGACAACATACCAAAAGCTGCGCATCGGGAGGAAAATCACATGAGACCTCCGCCTGAGCGAAGAATGTACCTAGAACCACCCACCGGCATGCCACTAGAACCTCCACGTGCTAAGAACGCAAACCAACCCACATCGAAACCGCTCGGTGGCTACCGATCCCACTCCGACAGCGACTAACTGCCACAAGAACATGTAGGGTGATCAAAGATGATCCGCTCCCATACAAACGTAGAGGGCTCGCACGTTGCACTTGACTGAGTGTGTTATAAAAGGATGTCCAATGTGTTGTACCCTTTCAGTTTATGTTGTACCTGCCAAATGCTGGTCTACAAACGAACACGAGAAATACGATGTGCTTATTGAATATCATAAAACGTGTGCGCTGCTGCTCGAAACCGTCATCACCAAACCACTAGTGAAAAGGGTCTACATCGAATTGAGTACGATATGCCACGGCAACAGCGCATGACCAACGATAATGTCTACAACGCAACCTGTGACTCAACAACGTACGCACACGGGGTATTTTTTGAAAGGAGTGTACACGACGGACGAGGACTCGGCAGAGCGCTATTCTGGCATGACTTGCGGCATATGTATGTGTAACCCATATATAAATGTACCTTAAATATTTGAGGTCAATCTCTATGAAAATAAATTAATAATAATACTAAAATAGAAATAAGCTATTAGTTTAAGAGCTACGTTTAGTTGTATCTGAATAGCCTACAGATCCAGCATAAAAAGGGTTAACTCCCAGGAGAAATGAAGGCATCGCTCTTAGCCAATGAGCTGCGGCTAAACCCCGCATGTCCCGCCCATCTTCTCCGTGTTGGGTTGCAGATCTTCCGTTAATTCTTTTGGCTGGAGCACCTGATCAAAACGCATCAACTGAGCGAGCAGACACGGAGTTTCGGGAAAAAAAGGTACAAAATGAAGAGTTCGGTGTCTTTGCGACTATAAAAAATAGTTTATACATGTTTACTCATAAAGGAGACGTTGAGTAAAACGATATTTACTAGGTTGGTTCTTTTTGCACTTCTGGTTGTAGAAAGCCAGAGTTTAGAGGCGGCGCCATTTTGTGCTGCTGTGCTGCCCCCTCGTGAGATCGGTGAGCAACTCATTCCGCCTGTTAAATGTTTATTTGCACTTTTTATATACTAGTTTGGTTCTTTTTGCACTTCTGGTTGTAGAAAGCCAGAGTTTAGAGGCGGCGCCATTTTGTGCTGCTGTGCTGCCCCCTTGTGAGATCGGTGAGCAACTCATTCCACCTGTTAAATGTTTATTTGCACTTTTTATAGGTTACTAAGAGTAAAATGTTTACTAAAAGCAAGTGTTAAAGTTCTGTATGAAAAGAAATCGTATTTTATAATTCTGAAACTTGTTTGTATATTTGTATATTTTATTAAGAAATTGATAAAAAATGTGAATGGTTGCTGTAAGGGAAAACTAAAAAAAAAAGCATTAGAAAGAAATGCAAGAAAAATGCACATTTCACCTATTTGTTTTATTGTAAACATGATTAATGTTCCAAAGAAAACACTGGTATGTGCGAATAGACTGTGAAATTGAATTCAATTCAACAATTCATTTTGCTCATTGACGCTGTCATTGACAGGTCAGGTTTTTTGTGTGATGCATGAACATTCTGATGTTGATGGCGAGCCAAGCCCGTGGATAAGTCAGATCAACAGCGCCTTCTTCTTCTCGCCTCGCTGCACAGTGGAGTGTGGTAGGAGTGCATCGAAAGGACCCCATTACACCAATCTGCTCTCGTTTCCCTTTCACATACACGCACACATTCCCTTGGACCTTTGGACATCACGCTTTATTATTTAGGACTCTTTTTTTTTTTTTGGACTCTACACGATGCCATACGAGAGGCGATTTGGTGTGTTTCAAGTCGGAGCCACTCCGACAAAAGTGGAGGTTTATTTTTTTTTGTTGCAGGAAGTTGGAGGTTATACACGTGTCAAGCAGATATCGTGTACTGAAATTGTGCTGATCTGAGCTGAAAGATTAATTGATTTACTAAAAAGGGTGCACCCAGGGAAAGAAACAAGAATAATTGTGATTGCGGAACAGTATTGTTACCCAAACTGTTGGTACCAAAAAGAAAGATATTTCGGTATGAAATAATTTTGTTTTCTTTTTTTCAAATTTTCTTTATTAAATTCATCCAGCTGGTAGTTCTAAAATACTTTAAACATTGTCTTGAGTCTCATTCCTTTTCACCTCTTCTGTGTGTAGCCGAACCTACTGGTCCAAAACTTCGACTATATTTACTTTGACTGTTAAACGAGGTAAATCTGATAGTTGAGCCACAAGTAACCCTTAGAGGCTGTTACAGGTGGCGAGCCACCAGCCAGGAGATACTGTGAAATTGCATGAGACTCATTTTATTTAACACTACAAAAATAGAGTGTAAAGTCAAATTTCAACAAAATGGATATTGTAATTAAAGAATCGGTTATCATCCCCAATTCAGTAATTATAAAAGGACTTACCAACAGCGATCTTGATGAAGAAGTAGCAACTTACCTTGGGAAACATGGTTCAGTAAACCGCCATATCCGCATAGATGACCCTCATTCAGAGTTTCACAGACAGATGATAGTGGAGTTCAGTCATGCTAGTGCAATGCAAACTCTAAATCCCCTTTTGCCGCTAACCATCCAAAGCTCTGCTCTGCCCGTGGTAACATTCGAAATTAAGAGTTTAGCTGAGGTGTATGCAGCAAATGCGCGCCATGTCACCAGAACATACATGAAACAGCTTTCTGAACTGGCGAACATGAGTGGATACTCATTAGAGGATATGCTAAAAGAGGAGCTAGCAAATTTAACTGTGTCTCAGCTTTCAGTCTCTGCCCCAGATACTAGTGGTGAAACAGGCTCACAGGCGCAGGGTGGAAATTCCCCTGATCAGCCTCATGTAGATTCTTCACAGCTTAATGATCGGAACCCGATCCTAAATCAAAACCTGATCGATCTAAATGTACCGACACAACTCCATCCCTCGCTCAATCTTAATCCACCAAGTGTCCAGCGAGTAGTAGTTGAACATGTGGTGCGCAGTGGTGAAACACCTTCACACTCACTCATGCCAAGTAGATTTAGGGTATTCTCTGGGCGCGTTCCCCGTCCAAACAATGAAGCCGATTATGATACATGGCGCACAAGCATTGAAGTGCTCATAAACGACCCAGCCGTTTCTGACTTGAGCTGCACACAAAGAATACTTGACAGTCTTTTACCACCAGCTACGGATATCTCAAAGCATTTGGGCTCAGATGCCAAACCTTCTGAATACCTGAAAGTGCTAGACTCTGCTTACGGTGCTGTCGAAGATGGCGACGAGCTCTTTGCACGGTTTATGAACACGCTTCAGAATGAAGGAGAAAATCCATCAGCTTATTTGCAAAGATTACACGTTTGCCTGACAAAAGCTACGCGGCGTGGTGGTGTTAGGGCGTCAGAGTTTGACAAGCAGTTGTTAAGGCAGTTCCTTCGAGGTTGTTGGGAGGACAGTCTTATTACCGACCTCCAGTTAGGACACAAAAAAGAGAGTCCGCCTTCTTTTCCAGAGCTACTCTTGCTTTTAAGAACTGAGGAAGACAAACAAGCATCCAAAGTAAGCCGGATGAGACAACATTTTGGTCAGAACAAACTTGCTCCAAATAATCCAAAGCAACGAGCCACATCAAACGTGCAAACGGTAAGCAGCAGTGAATCTGTGGTTGATGTGTTAAAAAGACAAATAGCTGATTTGCGTGCGCAACTCAACAGTTGGAAGACAGAAACTAAAAAACAAAACCAGCCCAGTCAGTCAAAGTCTAAAGCAGTTAATGCTAGAGTTGAAGCTCATCCCATGAGAAAGAAGCCTTTGACCACGCAGAGTCAACCCAGAACCGATGCAAAACCCCGCCCATGGTATTGCTTTCACTGCGGTGAGGACGGCCATATTGCCGCCGCATGTGAAAATGAACCAAATCCATCCTTAGTTGCGACAAAGAAAAAACAACGTAAAGAGCGACAAACCAGTTGGGAAGCTTCAGCCAGAGCCAATGACGAGCCCTGTTTAAACTGATCCCAGCCTCCAGTGTGGGACAGGTGGGGGCTTCAGGTTATGATTCTCGTCCCAAAACACGTAGTGTCTCTTTAAAGAAGACTCAGTCACAAACACGCTCTCTAAATCTGCCAAAAGGTTTGGTTGGAACCAGAACTTCTGCTACTGTCATCATTGCTGGAAAAGAAACAAACTGTCTTTTGGACACAGGGTCGCAAGTGACAACTGTGCCTCAGAGTTTTTACGAGCAGCACCTGTCAGACTTGCCTATAAATCCGTTGGGTGATCTTCTTGATGTAGAGGGCGCTAATGGCCAATCCGTCCCTTATCTAGGTTATGTGGAGCTCTCTATCATTTTCCCAAAAGAGTTTGTAGGATCAGATATTAATGTCAACACTTTGGCATTAGTTATTCCTCGTCTGCGATCTGAAACGCAAGAGCAGATTTTGATAGGCACAAACACCTTAGATGCTCTTTATGCTGAATTTGATGACTCCTGTGCAGACTTTCAGCCAGTACCTTATGGTTACCGAGCGCTCCTCAAAATCCTTGGAATGCGCCAGAAATCATCTAGTAGTTGCAGTCTTGGTTGTGCAAAGCTCATAGGCAAACATCAAATAGTGGTGGGAGCAGGACAGACAACAGTTTTGGAAGCGTCAGGGTACATTCCTAAGTGTGCTGATAAATGTGCAATAATCGAGCCGTCATCAGCCTCTCCTTTGCCCAGTGGTCTGCTCGTGTTAACTGGTCTTGTTAGCCTGCCAGCAAAGTAACCCTGTAAACTGCCAGTTGTCGTAAAAAATGAAACCGAGCATGACATTATTGTTCCTTCAGGCCGTGTAATAGCCGACATTAATGCTATAACCCGAGTTCTACACAAAGAACAGACAGAGAAAGTCTCAAATCCCTCAAGTCAGTCTAAAGAGTCTACTCAGTCGAAAAACATTTGTTTTGACTTTGGAAGTACTTTACCTGAGGAATGGAAAGAACGTATCACAAAAATGCTTAGGTCTATGCCAGAGGTGTTTTCACAGCATGAGTTAGATTTTGGGCACACAGACAAAGTGCAACACAACATCAAGCTCAGCGATGTAACCCCATTCAAATCCAGACCCCGACCAATACACCCTCTTGATGTCGAGGCTGTGAGAAAACATCTCCAAGAGCTTCTTGACGCAGGAGTAATACGGGAATCTGAATCGCCGTTCGCTTCTCCGATCGTGGTTGTCAGGAAGAAAGATGGTTCCGTTCGGTTGTGCATTGATTAGAGGAAGCTCAACATCCAAACCATTAAAGATGCGTATGCACTTCCAAATCTAGAAGAAGCGTTTTCAGCTCTCGCAGGGTCAAAATGGTTTTCGGTCCTTGACCTCAAGTCGGGATATTACCAAATAGAAATGTCAGAAGCAGACAAACAGAAAACAGCCTTTGTTTGCCCGTTGGGATTCTGGGAATTTAATAGAATGCCCCAGGGAATCACCAACGCACCCTCCACATTTCAGAGGCTTATGGAGCGGTGTATGGGTTCCATGAATCTGAAAGAGGTCCTTGTCTTCATTGACGATCTCATTATTTTCTCATCATCCCTGGAAGAACATGAGCAGCGTCTGAACAAAGTCCTGTTGCGGTTGAAAGAGTTTGGGTTGAAGTTGGCACCTGAGAAATGCAAATTTTTTCAGAACACAGTTAAATATCTCGGCCACGTGGTATCAGAGCGTGGTGTTGAAACAGATACTGAGAAAATCAAAGCCCTAACATCTTGGCCCGTCCCAACCAACCTTAAGGAATTACGGTCGTTTTTGGGCTTTGCAGGGTATTACCGCCGATTCATTCAGGGCTTCTCTAACATCGCGAAGCCATTAAATGAGTTAACTGCTGGTTACCCACCACTAAAAAACACCAAGAAAGGACCAACAAAGCAGCAAAGCTCATTATACCACAACCCAAAAGAGCCATTTGGCCAGAGATGGACTCAAAAGTGTCAGGAAGCATTTGAACAAATCATTGGTAAGCTTACCTCGGCTCCAGTGTTGGGTTTTGCAGACCCCAAACTACCATACATTCTCCACACAGACGCTAGTACTGTTGGTCTTGGTGCAGCTTTGTACCAACTTCAGGACGGACAATTGCGGGCCATAGCGTTTGCCAGCAGAGGACTTTCAAAAAGTGAAACGTGGTATCCAGCCCACAAATTGGAATTCTTGGCCCTCAAGTGGGCTGTTACCGAGAAGTTCTCAGATTATCTGTATGGGACCCACTTTACAGTAGTGACAGACAGTAATCCGCTAACCTACATTCTAACAACTGCAAAATTAGATGCGACAAGTTACCGTTGGCTGTCATCCTTGTCCACCTTTTCATTCCAACTCCAGTACAGGGCAGGTAAACAAAACATAGATGCGGATGCATTATCCCGTCGTCCACATGTTCATCCAGGTGATGACCCTATATCGCAGAAAGAAAGTGAAAGAATCCAAAAGTTTGCTCTTACTCACCTTAGCAGCGACGACACAGAAACAGTCCCTAGAGAAGTCATACAGGCCATCTGTGACAGGCACACAGTCACTACTGCGGACGTGGATTCAGAGTCCATTAATTGTCCAAGCTTAGCCTTAGTTGAGTCTCTAGCCTTACATCCCACAGCTGTTCCCGACAGCTTCGAGGAAGAACAGTTAACTGGTTTTCCTCTTGTTCCACCTATAACAGAGGACGAGCTGAGACAGAAACAGAGATTAGATCCTGCTCTTAATACTGTCATTACTCAGTTAGAGACTGGTCAGACTCCATCCCCCAGACTTAGAGCAGAACTACCAGAGCTTCCGCTGTTACTATGTGAACTCAATCGATTTGAACTTCAAAATGGAGTTCTTTATCATAAGAGACAAACTGGTCCAGACATCTCCTTTCAACTCGTGTTACCAGAGGGTTTAAGGCCAATGGTTTTCCAACATCTCCACAATAACATGGGACATCTAGGAGTTGACCGTACCATTGATTTTGTCCGAACCAGGTTTTATTGGCCAAAAATGTATGTGTCAGTTGAAAAAATGATCAGCACATGTGAACGCTGTGTATGTCGGGAGAGTAAGCCTGAGAGGGCAGCCCCTCTTATGAACATGCAGACAAGTAGGCCCCTTGAGTTAGTCTGTATAGACTATTTATCTATTGAACCAGACCAGTCTAACACAAAAGATGTGTTAGTCATGACTGATCACTTTACAAAGTTTGCGGTGGCCGTCCCTACACCCAATCAGAGAGCTCGAACCGTCGCAAAAGCCCTTTGGGAGAACTTTATAGTTCCTTATGGTATTCCAGAGAGACTTTTATGTGACCAGGGTGCCGATTTTGAATCAAAAACCATACGTGAACTGTGTGAAATTACTGGCATGAAGAAGATACGAACAACACCATATCACCCTAGAGCCAATCCAGTTGAGAGGTTTAACAGGACGCTCCTCCAAATGCTTGGTACTCTGAGTGACGGGGAAAAGTCGCATTGGAAAGAACATGTAAAACCTTTAGTACATGCGTATAATTGTACTAAGAATGACGTGACGAGCTATTCGCCCTATGAATTGATGTTTGGAAGGCAGCCGAGACTCCCTATCGATTTAACATTCGGGTTGTCTGTCAATGCTGAAAAAAGTCACACTCGCAGTATGTCAAGGATCTGAAACACAGATTGGAGGAAAGTTTTAAAATCGCAACTTCAAACGCACAAAAGAATGCTGAGCGTAATAAGGCACGCTTTGACAAAAGAGTGGTTGACTCAACTCTCGACGTAGGCGATAAGGTTCTCGTGCGAAATGTTAAACTCAGAGGAAAGCATAAGTTGGCCGACAGATGGGAGGATGATGTTTATGTGGTTCTGAAGAAAGCAGGTGATCTACCGGTTTATACAGTTAAGCCAGAAGGGAAAGAGAGACCAGTCCGAACACTCCACAGAGACTTACTTCTTCCCTGTAATTTTATACCTACCTCGGATTCAACTGAAAGCAGTGTTCAAAAGCCCCGCCCAGACTCGCCGGAAGACCAGGCAAACCGTGGTGCAGGAGGATGAGGACTGTAGCTCAGAGACAGAATATGACTCAATACCTACCTGGTACCTACCTGTTCCCGCGTCATTTTCCACTTCTTCCAAACCGCCACAAATGTCATCGCCTTTGCTGTCCCAAGTACAGAAAGCGTCCAAAGACAGGTTTCTGCCAGTGATGGATTAGAATGTTTCAACCAAACCGAACAAAGCCAAAAACCCGAACAAGTCAGAAAAACCGAACAAAGTCAAAAACCCGAACAAGTCCAAAAAACCGAACAAGACAGTCTTGCTGAATGTTCAGATCCAACAGAATGTGACAATCTCACCAACGGAGACAAAAAAGAAAAACAGGAAACCAAGGAAAGAAAAAACCTACCTGATTGTGTAGACTTACCTGAACCCAGTCTGTTGGAGGCCGACATTCACCTAGATGATCCAGTGGAAACAAGTCATCAAACTAGGGAACCGATAGTGCCTAGTGAAAAGGTGATGTCATCAGAATGTCAAAATAATCAAGAAGCCATCGTGACTGAGCAGCCTAGTTCACCTAGTGTACAAAGTAGCCTTCAAGAGGGTCAAGAGCTCCCTCGTCGATCCCAAAGGTCACATCAGAGACCAGAAAGGTTACAGTATTCAACATTAGGTAACCCATTACTGTATGTTCTCAACGCAGTATTTACCAGCCTAAATGAAGCTATCTCAAGTTCTATGCAGTTTAGCCATTCAGATGCAAAGGGACGTGCATACCTTCAAAGTGAGGAGGGTGTAACCCACATATAAATGTACCTTAAATATTAGAGGTCAATCTCTATGAAAATAAATTAATAATAATAAAATAGAAATAAGCTATTAGTTTAAGAGCTACGTTTAGTTGTATCTGAATAGCCTACGGATCCAGCATAAAAAGGGTTAACTCCCAGGAGAAATGAAGGCATCGCTCTTAGCCAATGAGCTGCGGCTAAACCCCGCATGTCCCGCCCATCTTCTCCGTGTTGGGTTGCAGATCTTCCGTTAATTCTTTTGGCTGGAGCACCTGATCAAAACGCATCAACTGAGTGAGCAGACACGGAGTTTCGGGGAAAAAAAAGGTACAAAATGAAGAGTTCGGTGTCTTTGCGACTATAAAAAATAGTTTATACATGTTTACTCATAAAGGAGACGTTGAGTAAAACGATATTTACTAGGTTGGTTCTTTTTGCACTTCTGGTTGTAGAAAGCCAGAGTTTAGAGGCGGCGCCATTTTGTGCTGCTGTGCTGCCCCCTCGTGAGATCGGTGAGCAACTCATTCCGCCTGTTAAATGTTTATTTGCACTTTTTATATACTAGTTTGGTTCTTTTTGCACTTCTGGTTGTAGAAAGCCAGAGTTTAGAGGCGGCGCCATTTTGTGCTGCTGTGCTGCCCCCTTGTGAGATCGGTGAGCAACTCATTCCACCTGTTAAATGTTTATTTGCACTTTTTATAGGTTACTAAGAGTAAAATGTTTACTAAAAGCAAGTGTTAAAGTTCTGTATGAAAAGAAATCGTATTTTATAATTCTGAAACTTGTTTGTATATTTGTATATTTTATTAAGAAATTGATAAAAAATGTGAATGGCTGCTGTAAGGGAAAACTGAAAAAAAAGCATTAGAAAGAAATGCAAGAAAAATGCACATTTCACCTATTTGTTTTATTGTAAACATGATTAATGTTCCAAAGAAAACACTGGTATGTGCGAATAGACTGTGAAATTGAATTCAATTCAACAATTCATTTTGCTCATTGATGCTGTCATTGACAGGTCAGGTTTTTTGTGTGATGCATGAACATTCTGATGTTGATGGCGAGCCAAGCCCGTGGATAAGTCAGATCAACAGCGCCTTCTTCTTCTCGCCTCGCTGCACAGTGGAGTGTGGTAGGAGTGCATCGAAAGGACCCCATTACACCAATCTGCTCTCGTTTCCCTTTCACATACACGCACACATTCCCTTGGACCTTTGGACATCACGCTTTATTATTTAGGACTCTTTTTTTTTTTTTGGACTCTACACGACGCCATACGAGAGGCGATTTGGTGTGTTTCAAGTCGGAGCCACTCCGACAAAAGTGGAGGTTTATTTTTTTTTTGTTGCAGGAAGTTGGAGGTTATACACGTGTCAAGCAGATATCGTGTACTGAAATTGTGCTGATCTGAGCTGAAAGATTAATTGATTTACTAAAAAGGGTGCACCCAGGGAAAGAAACAAGAATAATTGTGATTGCGGAACAGTATTGTTACCCAAACTGTTGGTACCAAAAAGAAAGATATTTCGGTATGAAATAATTTTGTTTTCTTTTTTTCAAATTTTCTTTATTAAATTCATCCAGCTGGTAGTTCTAAAATACTTTAAACATTGTCTTGAGTCTCATTCCTTTTCACCTCTTCTGTGTGTAGCCGAACCTACTGGTCCTGTTGCGAGTCCCACATGCCAAAGACAGTGGCAAGTACAGGGGTCAAAAGGTGAGCCACACTGGACTGGCTTGTGCGAGCAAAATCAGCCAGTCGACAGGAGCTGGGCTGCAGGTCAAAAAAACTGTGGTCAGAAACAAGGGTCACACAAGGGTCACAGGGACAAGAGGACAGAACTGGGCGAAGGGTCAGGAGACTGACCCCACCTCTTTGCCCCACCCCTGGCTTGGAAAGATGGGATTGGAGGAGAACAGAGTGAAGACAAGCCCATCAGATCCGGAAGTCCTCTCGGGAACATTGGAGAGAAACTGAAGAATGCTGCAAAAGATGATGTAATGACCTGTGTTAAGAAGAATGCTGCATGTAGTGAAAATGACACCAAATGTTTTGTGTTGAGCTACAAAGTGTGTATCTGGTAAATGACCCCTTGACCTTAAGCTGGTGCAGGAAGGGTATATAAGAACAGCTCTGAACAGCAGAGAGGGATTGGGAGAGCGGACAGCAGCTGGGGCAGAGGACAAGAAGAGACAGAGCAGATTTGGAGGGGTCATCCCCCGTCCAAGCCTGGATGGGGGATGACAGAAGAGACTCTTAGGAGAGAAAGAGAGAGAGGGAGAGTTTTGGGGAGATTCTGAGAAGACAAGAGCTGGTGTAAACTAACTCTTATTTAATCATTTTGAACTAATTCCTCCGTGGGGGATAGCAGTTGTTTTTCACTTTACCCATTTTTTGTATTTTGATTTTGTAATAAAACTTTTTTGAAAAAGAAACATAATCCTGATTCTTTCAGGTTTTCTCTAAAGCTTCACGTTTGGAGCCCTGGCCATAATTGCACAGAGGTAAGCATGTCGAAGATCGGTCTCTGAATTATCAGGACTTACTTTACAGTTTATGACAGATTAATATAAAGAAACCTTAAGATAACGGGATTGCTTAAAAAGAAGTGAGCTACTACAGAAGGAAAGGTCTTACATATTATTTCACCTTTAAAATAAAATATATGATTCTAACTTAGGACGCCCAAACCAGGATCTAATACTATAATACTCACCGACATCCCCATCGAACCCTGATGGATGCACCGTCTCATAAGTTCTAACGGAACTAGGTTTTAAAGGAACCGGTAAATGGGACGGGCACGCGACATGGCGCCTGCAACGTGGGGCTACGGAGTGAAGGTCTAAATATTAGATACCGGGCTATCCGACATAGAACTGTCTTTTAGGCTGATAAAAGCTTGCGCGCTAAGGACCTATTAAGCTTATAACCTTGGAGTGAAAACCGCACCAGTTTCTCGAAAAGGAAAGAAATCTGGGAGAACGGACGATCAACTTAAAAAGGTATAAAGAAAATACGGCATTCCAACGCAAGAAAAGCCAAGGATAAAAGCTAGGCAAAAAATAAAAATAAATAAAGAATAAGAAAAACTTTTAACCAGCCATGGCAGATAGATTTTTCAATATCCTGTAACCGGAGCTTTCAGAATGAGGCTGGAAAAGCTAGTATGGAGCTGCGGCGGGGCGCTGTCCGGGTGCTGAGGCACAAGTGAGATGCGATTAAACGTCATGGCTGGATCAAAATCTAGTGAAGGACTGATATGTAAGAATCTGTGTGACTTGGGCCTCGTTTCTGGTAACACGGGGAGGTATTTGTCACGAACTGTAAAGTAATCATGTTTCCTAGCTTCATAGAATCTCATGTCGGGCATCGTCACGCGCAATGGAGGCTAGAAGCTGGGAACATGTTTAATGTGTGAACCTCTGTGCTTAAGGGCTCCGTGAGGGGAGAAACCGTGCCGCCTGTAAAGGACGGACTTATAACTGGGAGCATTGGAACTCTGCTCCAATTAAACTTTGTTTTTAGAGGATCTGCTTGAAACAAGCACCTAGCTTCCGCTCTCGGCAGCCTGCAGATATGAGAAGCCACAGCTGAACAGAGAAAAAGCACTCAGTCAGCTGAGCAACAACAGACAAGCAGGATGTGGTGACATCACCCCTCCCCCTACTAGTTCTGTTGAGAAGGGAGAGTCCTGAACTAACAGCTCCGTATGATTCTGACCTGACAGACAGCTACACTAATAAGGCGTAAGCATTTTTAACCTTGCCACATTTGGTGTTGTTGGCAGGATCCATGTAGTACTGTCAAGTAGGTCCGTGGATGTGAAGTTTGTGGCACCCTGCGCGGGAGTACGAGGACGCGCTGGTGGAAAGAGGGGGGAAGGTGTGACTGTGTGAGCGTTCTGTCACAATGTCTTGATTGATGATTCGCCCTGGCCAGTTAGCTAAGGGGATGTCCCTTTGGCTGAGTGGTTAGAGCGTATGACTCCCACCCCGGGGGTCTTGGGATCGAATCCCGCCCGGGCCCTCATTAATCCACCTTGCCACACTTTATAGTTTTTAGCGTAAGCTTCCCACCTGCAGCTGCAAGCAGAGTTAGCTTGTTGCTGTTCAGGTGTGTGAGGAGAATATTTGAAGCTCTGCAGTAAAAGATGTCTTCAGTCTGGAGGGAGAGAGTCTCTGCTTGAAGGTGGAGACTGAGATGTTCCAACCAGCAGCTCAGCTGACCAGATGGCAGTAGAAACTGGTGGAGAAGCAGGAACCCAGTTCTGAACCCTCATGAACAAACATCTGGTTCTTCAGAGACTGAAGTGAGTGATGATGATGATGATGATGATGGTGTGTATCTGGACTCTGAGCTAGTCAGACTCTGGGTCTGAGACTGGAGATGAAGATGATCCAGAGGAGGAGGCAGCCCCACCCCAAAGAAGGCTGTTGCAGTCCCCTGGCTAGATTTTTCTCGCATGGGGGATGTTGCGAGTCCCACATGCCAAAGACAGTGGCAAGTACAGGGGTCAAAAGGTGAGCCACACTGGACTGGCTTGTGCGAGCAAAATCAGCCAGTCGACAGGAGCTGGGCTGCAGGTCAAAAAAACTGTGGTCAGAAACAAGGGTCACACAAGGGTCACAGGGACAAGAGGACAGAACTGGGCGAAGGGTCAGGAGACTGACCCCACCTCTTTGCCCCACCCCTGGCTTGGAAAGATGGGATTGGAGGAGAACAGAGTGAAGACAAGCCCATCAGATCCAGAAGTCCTCTCGGGAACATTGGAGAGAAACTGAAGAATGCTGCAAAAGATGATGTAATGACCTGTGTTAAGAAGAATGCTGCATGTAGTGAAAATGACACCAAATGTTTTGTGTTGAGCTACAAAGTGTGTATCTGGTAAATGACCCCTTGACCTTAAGCTGGTCCAGGAAGGGTATATAAGAACAGCTCTGAACAGCAGAGAGGGATTGGGAGAGCGGACAGCAGCTGGGGCAGAGGACAAGAAGAGACAGAGCAGATTTGGAGGGGTCATCCCCCGTCCAAGCCTGGATGGGGGATGACAGAAGAGACTCTTAGGAGAGAAAGAGAGAGAGGGAGAGTTTTGGGGAGATTCTGAGAAGACAAGAGCTGGTGTAAACTAACTCTTATTTAATCATTTTGAACTAATTCCTCCGTGGGGGATAGCAGTTGTTTTTCACTTTACCCATTTTTTGTATTTTGATTTTGTAATAAAACTTTTTTGAAAAAGAAACATAATCCTGATTCTTTCAGGTTTTCTCTAAAGCTTCACGTTTGGAGCCCTGGCCATAATTGCACAGAGGTAAGCATGTCGAAGATCGGTCTCTGAATTATCAGGACTTACTTTACAGTTTATGACAGATTAATATAAAGAAACCTTAAGATAACGGGATTGCTTAAAAAGAAGTGAGCTACTACAGAAGGAAAGGTCTTACATATTATTTCACCTTTAAAATAAAATATATGATTCTAACTTAGGACGCCCAAACCAGGATCTAATACTATAATACTCACCGACATCCCCATCGAACCCTGATGGATGCACCGTCTCATAAGTTCTAACGGAACTAGGTTTTAAAGGAACCGGTAAATGGGACGGGCACGCGACAGTCCAAAACTTCGACTATATTTACTTTGACTGTTAAACGAGGTAAATCTGATAGTTGAGCCACAAGTAACCCTTAGAGGCTGTTACATATGGATACAATAATCGCTAAGGAAAGTCCGTCAGAACGCGTGTTCGCGATTCTACCCAACTGTACCCACTGCTTCTGTCTTTCGTGCATACGAATATGGAGACGGTTCAAACGTGACTTTCCCAACATAACCGTGAAAGGCTGTCCCCTGTGCCGTACTGTATCTTATTACTATTACACTTCAAACATGGACAAAACAACATTTGTGTTGCCGAGTAATCCCGTCTGGTACGTGAAAGCATAGGAGCGCGAAGAACCTTTCACGTGCACGTACACAGAGGAGTTATTCACTGCCGTTGCGGTCGCCATGAGCACAAAGACAACAGAACTACTGGATAACGCTGCGAACAATGCCTAACAACCTCAAACGATCCGTAAACTCGTCAGAGACATGATCATCGAAGACATCGGACGATTTACCCAACGCGCATCCAGAGCGCTTCTAATTGCACTAATGGACATTGTGGACATTCAAGCAATTGGATTGGAATGTATGTCAACCGAAGACCGAGCTGGACTCAAAGAATTGCTGCTGTCTATGAAAAACTATATGCATTTTTACATACCAGCTAAAGACTTAAAGTTACGTCTGATTCTCGCGTTGTTATCCCCGTGGTGATGACGCGGTCGCGACATCGCACGGCGCCTATAGAACTGCGATACTGTGACCAAAAAAGATCGTCATTGGCCACGTATTGGCCAGCTGTGACAACGTTTGTGAAACGAGTGGTTCCATCCACCAACTACTGGCGCAACTACATCCCAAGACACATCGTTAGTTCACTCGAACCTGTTATGGGTGAGATATTAGAACTCGGTGTAAAGTTTATGGACAACAGAATACCAAACGCGTTTGCTATAGTAGAACTATTGCTATGTCCACAATCTACATTCGAAAAATATGCACAAAAATATGCAGCCTACACCAGCAACGAAACGTATCGCCATGAAATGAATGCAAAAAACACACAGCTATTGGAAATGCAACACGAGGGCGATTGGTTAAGTCTTCTACGCGCAAATGACTAAATTCGCATGGAATTAACAGCCTCCTGTACCAACAGTACGCCAGACATAAATGTTGTTACGCTAAACAAATACAAAAAGGCCGCCAAGACACAGAAAAGCATTTCCAGTGGCGATACGCAAACGAACATATTGGACACAAAAGTGTTGTTGCATAATCTACGTGTGTACCAAAATAAGATAAGTAAGCTGAAAAAGACCGGTGTCGTCGCACCAGAAGAAACCTCGAAGGAGGACGACGCTACAAACGCGGACAAACCGTCCACGTCTACAAAGAAAACAACTGTGCAGAAACCATTCACTTCGCTAAAACGAACGTCACCACAACGGACAACGGTCAGCAGTCCAACAGCAAATGTCAAGAGCGAGTATGTAACGATCTTACCTGATAACCCTCATGTGAACACTTGGATTGAACACCTCGGAACTATACTACAAAGCTCAGCGTGGTTGTACTCTGCCATCGACCGACGTGAATTTGTGTGCTTGGGTTGTCGAAAAGCCTGCTGCCCTATAAAAAAGATGTGCTGACGCAATGGGTGATCAACAACTCCGTCCTGGTGGAACAGTTAAAGAGACACTCTTTAACCGATAAACTCAGCTTGGCACTCATCCGCCGTCTAGAAGAAGCATCGACGGAGAGTTGGCTAGCCAATATCCACGACTATTTTAAATTAACACAACCAAGGCCTTTTGCGTATATGCGCCACCACAGAAATAAACCTACAGCATCAAAGGCCGCTTGTCACAGTATGCATGGGCTGACACAATTCGACAACGCCAATGTATACGACAGCGAATCGGCTGAAAATCAAGAAAGTTGTAATGAGCTGTACTACTCGGGTGAATATTTAGCGGATACCGTGGACCAAGATAACATGGAACTTTCAGAAGAGGAAGAACCTACTATGACTGACATTGAAGGCATCGACGATCGCCCTACGGATGAGCTCACCGTTGCGGAGAGCAGTGACCCTGAATCGAAATACGTACACGCAAAACGCAGGCGGTCTCGGAAACGCACACACCGTGGTGGACAGGCTTACAAACGTGCGCTTGAATCGGATTACGACGAAGGTGGCCTCAGAGTGCGTAAACGATCAAGGATCCCTGTGATGATTACTTCCGATGTAGAACTTGATGCTGATGATGATGACGATGATTCTAAGCTCGTCCTCAGCGTTATAAAACACGGATTATCGGATGAGCGGTATGACTTGGACACAAACAGAGACCGCAAAGCCACAGGCGAGATAGTTCACTGCGACGACGGGTCACGCTCTGATAAAACCAGACGTGACCGCGAGCGACAATCACGAAGACACCCGGCGTCTGACTCTTGCTCATCATCAACCTCACGAAGGAGCTGTTGCTCGTCATCAACCTCACGAAGGAGCCGCAAGACCAAGAAACATAAAAAGCACCACCGTCGTGATTCCGACGACAGTTCCTCTAGACCGGGTAGAGACAAGACAATGAAAGACAAGGATTGCCGCAATCGTCACGAATCCGAAACTACTTTCACGCCTAAGAAGAGCGGGGTGTGTGGCAACGCGAAAAGGAAAGAACGATCCTTCTCTCCCTGCATGGAAAGATCAACGCAAGGCTTGATTGCAAACCCTACAGATAATCCGGATGTAGATGAAGCCGATTGTGGTGTAACTATGTGAACTATGTGTGCACACTATGTCTAAGTGTAAAGAAAAAAAGAAAAGCTACTCGGATCCACAAAGTCATGTCATAATCAAGTACTTACAGATGTTGGCCAATATGTTATCCCCTAACCAACCATCATTTGATAAGAGTGCACATAAACCATGTGAGTCGAGCACGCAGAAACAGTGCGAAGAAGAACCGGCAGCTAAGCGTATACGCATGGGTAGTAGTAGCACCATATTGCATTACTTTGCAATATGTGATAGAATTGCAAAACTTTGCAAAAAATATATATGATGACGCACATTATTTGTTTACAACAAAGTTTTTCTTGTTGAGTCCTTTGTATGTGTGGTAACCCCAGCACTGGTGTGATTGTTTCAGAGTGCATGTAATTGAAATAAATGTCACACAATTGATTTTTTGGTTGTCTTTCCTTACTGAGTTTTTTTAGGGTTGTGTATTTTAGTTAGACCCTGCGTGCAGTCCAAAGTGGTGACTGTAATCGCTGCCATACCCAACGCGCAAACTCTTAAACGCAATATTATGTTTCTCACCAGATCTCCTGTCGCGCTCTCATTTGGGTGCGCGGTCTCAGCACGACACACCACCTTAGAAAAACGATTCATCCTAATATCCGCTGGCGTACCATACACGAGAACCTTACCCGTACAATCCTTCGTGTCGCTTTTGCCGTGGGGTTGTCGCGTCCAGTTTGGCGTGTCTAATGTGTAATGTTTGAATGTGACATGCGTGTCCGCTTCCGACACGATAACGGGTAGCGCTCTTTCTACGCCGATGTTACTGGTAAACGTAGACACTTCTGGTATCAAGGAGTGTATCATGTCTGTATCACCATCGGATCCCATGAGTCATTTTTCTATCGACGCGACCAACGGAGAGTCAGGGACGTGTTTTCTAAGCATATCCACACACACACGACGTGATAGAATTGCTGTCTCCCAACAACTTTCGATAGTCAGATGTTCGATGAACGTGTCCTAAGATGGATCTCACAATGTCAATCATTACAGTCCCTTGGCCCACCAATAAATGGTCCAAGCGTAGGTGGATTGGAAGCAGTTGATGTTGTCTAGCATGTAACAGCGTAACTAGAACTTGCAGTAAACACGCATAAAATGCATCGTTGTCCTGCGGTGTCCAGTCGGTAGCTGTCGCAGCTTTAAGATATTGTCCATATTGAAACACGTACAGATCATGAGCCCGCGAGCTATTGTACACCGCCTCTCTGGGCCCCGCGAAGAGTAAAGGGTGGTCGACCGTAAGCTGACACGATGGTTCTACAACCTCTCGTTCGAATCTAGCTATATCGTCTTCAGTGGAATTTTTTATGATCACCAACGTAACAGGCGGTTCGCCTTCTGCCTGTTTATTACACATAACACACTTGCTATTGTATGTACCGGGAGTGTCAGTGGGGCTTGCGGTTGTTCTATGGAACGCGGAGGCTGACTCGACTCTGGTCTTTGCCCGTTGGGTAGCGGTTCTAGTCATGCATCCGCTACCACCGATGACACTGTTGGCCGCAAAGCCAATGAGACCGAAGCACTCGCGTCACGAACCCGAGAGGCCTTGTGTACTGCGTTGGCGCAGCTGAGTCGATCATCAGGACATACGTTGGCCACCGATGCACTTTTCTACGTAGCATTGTTGATAACCGATCTGTCTGGCGGTTGACGTTGGGAACTCTGATGTTGATTCGACTCGGGTAGCGAGTCTAGTTTCACGCTCGTGTTGGGGTTATTAGGAGCGAACAATTAGTAAGCTTCAACTTACTTTTGGATTCTTCAATAAATTCTGTAAATATGGGAATATTTACCGATTTATTAATTAATTAAGATATTCTTAGATATACGGGGCACCATTCCCCTTTTTCCGGGGAAAAATTGAATCCAAAACTCTTATCAGTCTTTCTTGAAGTTCGTAGAATCCTTGGAGCAGAGACTTCTCTTCGACACAACAAAGCTACTGGACACAAAAATCTGAATTTTATAACATTTAATTAACAATTTGTCAAATGAATAAACAGTGGAATAGATGAATAATAACCGTGTGATATGATTGAAGATGGATGTGTTTGCATGTGATGGAGGATGTATGAATGGGGTCCTTTGTTCTCACAAAGGAGTAGTGTGTATGTGTGTGTGTGTGTGTGTGTGTGTGTGTGTGTGTGTGTGTGTGTGTGTATGGATTCAAAATGGAGTCTTGAATACAAGATGGCTGACTCCTTTGTCTGGCTAAAGTGTGGGTGGCAACTTGCACTTTAACT
Source organism: Nothobranchius furzeri (assembly GCF_043380555.1). Classification (NCBI taxonomy): domain Eukaryota; kingdom Metazoa; phylum Chordata; class Actinopteri; order Cyprinodontiformes; family Nothobranchiidae; genus Nothobranchius; species Nothobranchius furzeri. Next base: position 39,945,416 of record NC_091743.1, read on the forward strand.
TCCAAAGCACTTAGAATCAGTAGTAACTTAACCTTAAATCACTCAAAACATTTCAAAGGATCATGCAACAACACAAAAGATTAATCACGAGTTAATATCCTTAGTTTATCAGCCTGGCCATGGCCGAACATTTAAAGATACCAAACAATGATTAATAAGCAGTTTATTCTTTCAAAATGACCCGAAGGACGAATTTGGAACGAAAGAGGAAAACACGAAGCTACTTTTTTTAAGCAATAGCGCGGTTTTATTGCTTATTCTGGACTATAGAGGAAACGGGAGAAGAAAAGAATGAGAGAAAAATGAGTTTTCTGATCACCAAAAGAGCGAGGCGTCCCTCCCCCTTTTGATTTGACGGTTCTCCGTGTTTCTCCGCAGTTTTCAGCGTCATCCGCCGGTTTGATGCTTTCTCCGTTGTTTGGCTCCACGAGTGTTTCTCCACGGCTGGACACAAAGAAAACGAAGTTCCTTTTGGGCTGAGTTTGACAACTTACAGCGTTTCTGAGAGCTGGATGGAGTTGTTGTTTCCCTCCGCTGGTTCTGTGTCCTCAAACATCAGCTGGAGGGGAGCAGAAACGAGCAGATCAGCGGTCCCGTGGGCTCAACTTGGCTCTTAGAGCTTCCGCGTGCTCAAAGAAGTCGGAGCGTTCGACAAGCGTATCCTCACCGCCAGGTATCCTGGGCAAAAGAACGAGGATTCTTTGTCTCTGCTGAAGATTTATGGTCTTAGTTCGCGGGAAAAGCTCCACGGCTTCCCGCACATGCGCAGAACGTGTTTCTGGTACTAGGCGGTGACGTCATCACAATGCTTCCGTGTGCAAAGCATCATGGGAAATGAAGTTTCTTGGCGCTGATGTGATTATTTGCTTTTCAGAGCAATTTAAGCACAGTCATTTTGGAGAAAATCACTGCATAGTAATTTCCTCATGAGGTCAGACCCTCAACATTCCCCCTTTTGGTTTCGGGGATCGCGCCCAAAGCTCGATCGTCGGAAGCACAGATGGGTTTGTTCCTCATGAACGTAGGTCGACTTGATTGTCGGAAGCACAGGTGGGTTTGTCCCTTAGGACGTTGGTCTCCTTGGACGCCTTTGTCTTTGGTCTTTGTCTTGGATCCTGGCGCCTTTGGTCTTTGATCCTGGTCAGGCACAAAGAGGATAGGAAACGGGATAGTCCCCAACGCGCATAACGAGAAGAAGCCACTCACGCAGGTGGTACGCAATGATGATGTCGTCCACGCGAGAGGTAGTAGTGTAGAAGGAGGAAGGTCGGTGGGCGGTTAACTCCACGAGTGGACACAAAGGCATCTCACCGCCGGCCATACAGTTCAGTTTATGGAGCACGCGGTGATGTACGAGGTCCATAGTTCGCAAACGCGCATTGACCTATGTGGTCCCAAGATTCCCCCCTTTTTGGTCCAAAGGGTGGATCAGGACAGTCTTTGGGCTAAAACAAGGACCATAAAACTAAGAGGTACTACAATGTGCTGGTGCGTCAGACAGAGTCATTGACAGACTGAGCTGGGCCGGCACATAACCACTAGTCAATATGTGACCAAGTAAGAAACAAAAATACAGAAAACCCAAAAAAAAAACATGTAACATATAACATCCAAGAAAATTCATAGCAACCTTGAGGTCTCATAAAATACATTCTTAGGTCATACATTCAGTGTGTAGCTTATAAAGAATGTGACATAATGCAACACTCAGATAAAAATGTGAGGTAGACTAAAGTGAGAACTACTCTTAGGGTTACAAAATAATAAAGAAAATGTTGCTCACCCCCTTTAGACAGGTGTGGTACATTCACGCTTGGATTCTCCCCGAACGCGGTCACGAGGCACACCGTAGGTGAGCAAGTGCATCTTATCTTGGAGTTTCTTAACACGCCTGTAGGCGGAATAAGCAATCACGGCCGTGATGAGCCATCCCATCCCCAGGGCGACCAATGTGCAGATTAAGGTGGTATAATCTGTGTCAATGTAGCGTCAAAGTAAGTTCACGCGGGGTTTGTGTGAACTTAACGAGTTTGGTTCCTTCAATCAGTAATTGTTGGACAATTTCTAAATCGAAGGCAAAGTTATAACCCTGGAAAGCGTCCATGATCTCAATCTCTGAGTCATGCTGTTCGAGGTTGAGGTGATGGAGTGTCAGGTTTCTAGTTCAAAGTGGAAATGCCTACCGTCCTTTCAAATACCAAAGTTTAGCATCGACCTACCTATAGATGTGAGGTGTCACAATTATGGGAACGTTTAACAGGAAACCGAGTTCTAATTTTTTTTCAACGTGAATGGGCATTGCACTACTTAGGCTGTACGCTAGGTGGATTTGTGAAAGGTGCACAGTAGAGGGGTAGCAGCTGTCAAGCTAACTTTGAGCAGGTCCAGTGGTACCAAGTACGGGGAAATACGACTTTCAACCAAGCTGTCCAGCGTGGAACTTACTTCCCTGAGCAGGTCCTACATCAAATCTCTCACCACTCGTGTGTACACAATATCCTGAGGTATGGTTTCAGACAAAGTCTTGATTGCACGTAGAGATTCATTAATCAGAGCCTAGTATAAGTACCAGAGTACTCTGTAAGGTTTTAGTAGGTACATCCTGTTAGCGGTCTAGGAGGAGTTTCTCTTGGTTAGTGAAAATGACGGCGGGGGGGGGGGGGGCTTGGTTCTTTGTCGGTTAGTACATGTTAGTGGGTTAAACGTGCACTTCCCCCCCTTTTCCATTTCCATGCATAGAACTATGTAGCGACTACGTCTACCTCCTGCGGGGAGTCTGGTCTCTGTACCCGCGGGGATGGTTTGACGTAGGGTTTGATTTGGTTCGCATGCACCCATTTGTAGACAGGCTCCTGTCTCGCTTTGGTGATGCGTAACCTGTATGCAACTGGAGAGAGTTTTGCCACGATCTCAAATGGTCCTGACCAGCAGGGCAGGAACTTCTTAGGTTTGCGTGCCGGTTGGGCGAACCGAAAGTAGAATACTTTGTCACCCACCTCGTATTCGCGGCTGGTTGTCTTTTGGTCGTAGTAGGCTTTAGCGCCTTCTACGTTGGTCTCCAGTTTCTTCTGAGCGTGCGCGAACGTAGCTCTGAGGTGTGTTTTCAAGTCTGCCACATACTGATGAGCGGTATAGGCAGTGGCAACACTGACATCCTCTGGGTGATACAGGAGGTGCAGTGGTAGAGTCATCAGTCTGCCGGTCATCATCTCAAAGGGCGTAACCCCCGTGGATCGCTGTGGAGTGGACCGTATGGCCATCAGGACCAGAGGGAGCTTGACGTCCCAGTCCTTCCCAGTGGAGCAGACGTACTTTTTGAGCATAGAGACGACCGTGCGGTTCATCCGTTCGACCTGTCCGGATGACTGTGGGTGATAGGGGAGGTGGAATCTCACTTCCACTCCCAAAAGTTCAAACAGGGACGTCATTACACTGGATGTGAAATGAGTTCCTCGGTCAGAGTCAATGCAGAGTGGAAGTCCCCATCGACTGAAAACGTGGTTAATCAGCAGTACAGCGGTTGTGACGGCTGTATCGTTTGGCGCTGGAAGGCACTCCACCCACTTTGTGAAACTGCAAGTTACAGTTAGCATATATTTGTTTCCTCTTGCCGATTTGGGAACCGGTCCAACCCAGTCGATCTGCAGGTGGGACCAAGGGAAGGTTATTCCCCTGCGTTGCAGTGGTGCTCTAGCAAGCGGCTGGGAGGGTTGAAACTGGGCACAGATGAGGCAGCCTTGGACATAGCTGTGTACATCCTTGGACATCGATGGCCAATATGCTACTTCTGTCAGTGACGCGAGGGTAGCTTTTGTTCCGCGGTGACCTCCAACCGGAGTGTCGTGGGCGTAGGCAAGCATCACTCCTCTGTGGTCGAGTGGAACAACCCAGCGCGGCGGGCTGTGATCGTCACGTATGTAAACTAACAAATCGTTTTGTAGTTTCAGATGCGCGAGTTGACGATGCAGGGTTACCAAATCTCGACTTGCGCCAGTAGGTGGTGACGGTTGTTTGGACATCGGCCCCTTTTGGAGAAGCTCGCGGATGAGCTTCAGGTCAGGATCTTGTTCCTGCATGGTGACTAGGTCCGCATCATGTGGTTGTCTGCCTAGAAACACGGGTACCCCAACGTTCTGAGGTTCGTCTGCCTGTTTAGCATGGCGACGAGTAATCGCGCAGACCTCGTGAACGGCCTTGGGTGGAAGCCACTCGTCTTTGAATTCCCAGCAGGTTCCCTGGTCAGCACCGAGCTTAGCAAGGCGGTCAGCTTCGTCATTACCATCTTTCTCTGGACCTAGGGTCCTGGAGTGACCTTTGACCTTTTTCCAGTAGACCATTATGCCTTTCTCAGTGGTGAGCAGATCACACGCTAGGAATAACTCCGAGTGTTTCACGTCTCTGTTCCTGGCGTTTTTCATGTTGTTCTCCTTCCACATGGGGAAGTGAGAGATGAAGCTGTGTCTAGCGTAGTTTGAATCAGAGCAAAGGACGATTTGAGTGATGTCCAAGGCTGCCGCCTGCTGGAGGGTTATCAACACTGCAGCAATTTCGGCGTACTGACTAGACTTTTGGCCCAACCGGTAGTGATTTGGTTGCTTAGTGTCACAGTCCACCCAAACGACTCCAACCCCGGCACGGAGCTGGCCTTCGTGAAGGTAGGCGCATCCGTCAGTGTAAACTTTCGGAAGCCCTTGGCAAACATTCTCATCAAAGTAGCGATGATTGGATGCGGTTGGGTAGACTGCGGCAGGTGTGTCCAGGGGGCCCATGACGGAGTCAGAGTCACAGTGCTGGCAGCCTGCTAGCCCTTGTCCTAGCGCTAGCTTGGTGTTCTGACCATACTTGACCTCAATGTTGTATCCTTGGAGCACCATCATCCACGTCGCAATGCGGCTGTTTGACACTCTTCCTTCGCGCAGACGCTGGCTGTTTAGGAAGGTGACGGGCTGATGACACGTTTCAATGATCACTTTCTGTCCACCGATGTAACTACGAAAGTGTTCGACGGCCCAGGATGTAGAGAGGAGAGCTCTCTCGCAGTCTGAGAACTGGAGTTCCACCTTGCTCAGAGACTTGCTGGCGTATGCCACAACTCTCATGTCCTGATCGTGTTTCTGCTTCAAAGCAGCGCTCAGGCAGTGAGAGGAGAAAGTAGCCTCTATGTAGAACTCTTTATCCTTGTCTGGGTAAGCCAGACAGGGTGCGGACGCCAACTTCTGTTTTAGGAACTGGAAGGAGTGTTCTTGGGGTCCGTCCCACACGAAAGGTGTGTCGTTCTGAAGCAGCTCAGTGAGGGGCCTCGCTATTTCAGCGTACTCCTCAATGAACTGCCTGGAGTAGTTGCAGACTCCGAGGAAGCTCCTGAGTTCGGTCAGATTAGCTGGGGCTTTGATGTCCTGAATGGCTCTAATGCGTCCCGCTTGGGGCTCGACTCCATTAGGGCCAACCAGCAGTCCAACATACTCCACTTTGGTTCGACACCATTGTCCCTTGAGAATCGCCAATTTAGCTCCGGCGTCAGCGAGCTGTTGCAGCACGTGACGGAGTTCGGCCAGGTGCTCCTCGAAGGTTCGACTCCTCATCAAGATGTCATCGACATATATGAGGTTCCCTCTGGAAGCAGCATCTGACATGGCTTTGTGGAGGAAGATGTTGAACTCGGCAGGTGAGTTAGAGTAGCCAAAGGGGCAGCGGTTCCAAGTATATTGGCGATTTCCAAAGGAGAAAGCCAGTTTATACTGGTCCGCCGGCTCAACCTTCATGGTCCAGAAGCCGTTGGCTACGTCAACCGTAGAGAAGAAACGAGCATCTCTGACTCTGGCTAGCTCCTGATCTAAATGGATCATAGGCCACCTGGAGAGAGGTACTTGTTTGTTCAGTGCCCGATAGTCTATGGTGAGACGCCATTTCCCAGTCGGTTTCAGAACCGGCCAGATGGGAGAGTTGTAAGTGGAGTTACACTCTCTGATGATGTTTTTCTCCTTCAGCTGATCGAGGATCTCCTGGATCGACTCATAAGCAGCGAGGGGAATCTTGTACTGACGTACAAAAGTAGGAGGGGCATTCGGGTTCGTTGGAATGCGAACCGTGTGCAGGTTTGTGAGTCCACAGTCCAGGGAGTCCCTGGATAAGATGGACTGAAACTCATAGAACAGGCTTCTAAGCGCTGCTCTCTGCTCCTCTGACTCCAGCGCATCCGCTTTGTCAAGCTGCTGGCTGACTTCGGCCTCGAAGCCGTCATAAGGTTCAGAGGAGGAGGGTCTCTGGTGTTCCGGGCTTTCAACCGGTGACTCAGAGGGTTGAGTATTTATTGCAAAAACCGTTAGACACTGACCGCCGTCAGTATCTAAGGTTGCACTGCAAATGGGTTCCTCAGGAAGGGCTTCATGCCGCTTGATGGTAATCATTTGTGAAGGGAAAGTACTGAATGTGTCTACACCAACCTGTCTGTCGTTCAAGAACAACGGAAGTTGTCCGATCACGGGGACTGACAGTTCGAAGTCATGGAATGAGCTATCTATCAGCATGCCCAAGGGCTTTCCTGCCGGCATGTGGATAGGACTCCGGGTCGGATTTTCGACCAACAAGTAGGCAGAACGATTGTTCAGCTCCAAGAGTGGCGTGCCACAGACGGCTAAGTTGAGCTCCAAGAAGTGCGGTGATGGCTGGAAGAAGGCCTGTGTGCCTGGCAGCTTCTGATGCTTCATCAGAGTCAGACGAACAGGCACCCCATTGACCAATGGGGGCAGAACCGTGCTGGCTTCAACCACTGCACGGCAGGCCTGTGGAATGGCCTGACCGGACAGCAAGTGTTCAGGGCCTTCTGAGCGAGGCTCAGAGGATGGTGTGGCTCGGGCCCAAAGGACTTGATTGCAAGTGTCCAGCTGGGCACCGAGTCGAACCAGCAGATCTGCTCCGATGAGTGCAGGTGGATCAAGCTGTGGTATGATGCTGAATGTATGTGTGAGCTGTCTTGCTCCAAGTTGGATAGTCAGAGAGCAGACCTCTGGCGCTTTCAGGAGCCTCTGCGGCCAAGTAGGTGACAAGAGCCGATGGCTACGTGTCACACTGACCAGAAGGGGGTCCTTCTGACGCAGGTGTTCAAACGTCTGCTGGCTGATGGCTGACTTTTCAGACCAAAGAGCAAGGCGAGCATCTGAGATGTGGGTGCAGTTGATGGTAAGACCACCAACTATGTGTGGTGCATATGGCTGCAGGCTGACGTTCTTCAGCGAGCAGAGAAAAGATGAATGTGCGCGGAGCGGAGTTCCAGGAGCGGTTTCGTGCCTTTGCAGGCGGTCATCGTCTGTGGGAGCCATAGGGAGGGGCATGACCTTGGAACAAGGGTTTTGCTGCTCACTTATGCTGACTTCAAGAATGGAGGATGGTCGGCTGCTATCCGGGTTCCAGGGCTTAGGTGTGTCCACCTGGGCCCACAGTTGACCCTTCTGGCAGTCGATGAGGGGAGCTAGACGTTCAAGCAGGTCCTGACCAATGAGAAGTGGTTCAGTGTCTAGCTGGCAGACATAAAACGGGTGAACCAGAGTCATGTCTTGGAAGGTGATGTCCAGCCACGCCCGGTGAGTGATACACTCCCGGGTCTGGGTGTAGCTGGTGATTTTCAGGTCACAGGGTTCTACCTGGACTGGTTTCCCGAGCGACCGCATGGTGTCAGACAAGCGATGGAACAGTGTGGAGCATATCAGGGTGATTTCTGAGCCAGTATCCAGCAGAGCATCAACCTGTATGCATCCACCTACGTTGGTGCTACAGTACAAACGGCGAGCATGATCATGGTTTGTTAAGTCACCAAGGAACTTCAGAAATTTAGTATCAGGTTTCTCTGGGGGGTAGATTTCAGGAGACTCCTGTGATCTACCAGTAGTGTTCCCCCAGCTGATCAGGTAGGTCCTGGCCACGCTGGGAGGTTGAGCCACGCCTAGTCATGCGGACGTTGGCTCTGGGTCTGGCTTCTTAGAAGCAGACTTTGGTGCAGGGGTCTCATCTGCAGATCTCAGCTGTTCCTTCTGTTTAGCTAGGAACTGCTGAAACATCTCCTGGAGGTCGGCTTTGGTCAAGTACTCACCTGCGGACTTGTGTTCGGGACCTACCTGTGGGCGGCGCTCCTTAAACCTTCCACTGTTCCGACCTGCCTGCCGTTGGTTTTGGTTGGGCCACTTCCTGTCTGATTGTCCAGACCTAGGCGGCCAATCAGCACCCCCCTTCCCCTGTTGAGGAGATTGGGACTGCTCTCGCGGTTTAACAGGTCTAGGTTTAGCAGATTTTGGCTTAGTGGGTGGAGCTTCTGTGCCTTCGAGCTCCAAACGCGGCTCGGCGTCGGGAGCTAGGTGCATGACGCGGTGACGTGCGTCAGGCTTTTGGGGCTTTCCGCCGGCTTCCCAAGCCTGTTGAGCGTATCTCCTAATCTCCTGAGTTGTCAGTTTTTTCATCCGACAATACATTGAGACTTCGGAGCGAACACACTCGTGCAGGTTGTGAATGAACAGGGATCTGAAGGCAGGGTCTTCCTCGAGCCCAGGGCCGTTTCGACCTTGGAAATAAGCACTTTTGAGTCGGCGATAATACTCTCTGGGGGGTTCGTTCCTCCCGTGTTTGATGGAGAAGGCCCCCATTGTAGCTGACGCAGAGTCTGCATACGTGGCGTATTCATCTCTCAACGCTCGGCAGAGCGAGGAGTACCGATCACGAATGTCAGGTGGTAGAGTTTCCATGAAACCGTGCACCGTTCTAGATGTGGTTTTCCAAATTAGCTTGAGCTTTTCCCTTGAAGAGGGTGCTGGAAGATCAAGCAGACAACGTTCTATCTCCCTGAGATAATCGTCGACGTTGGATTCATTGGTGTTAGGATCAAAGCGTTCTATGTCTTTAGCTAGCGATTCAATTTGACGTACACGGAGCCCTGACTCACGGTACGGCGCGTCATCCTCTGACTCTGACCCACGGTCTGTCTCAGAAGGCGCTGGATATCGCTGGTGTGCTCTGGGCTCCCAATGTTGACTCCTGGGGCCCAAATCGGGGTTCGGCATGTTGTGGCGGGCTGCTGGCACGTCACGTGGGTGTCTTGGGAGGTCCTCCTCCCGGGGCACGTCTGCGTAGTATGCTCTGTCATGCAGCTGGTTATCGGCATGCCGAATACCGGAGTAGCTAGGATGGGTAGATGGTTGAGGTGCAGCTTGGGGTGCATAACCCCAAGCGGCACCTTGCACCCTTTGTGGACTGGGGGAGCGGTCTAAATAGAGGTGCCGCTCAGCTGGTCGGCTTCTCACTGATTGAGAAGGCCGTGAAGATGAGGGTGGTGGTCCAACCTGGGGTTCGAGGGCGAACTGCCCTCGGCCCCTAGGTGGTCCTGAATGCCCTATAGTGTGTGTAGGGAACGGGGCCGAAGGTTGGGACAGATAAGCTTCATCTCTCCCCTGCGGCGTGCGTCCGTCCAGAGAGTCATGGTGTTTCCCCCCTTCCCACTGTCTGTTGTCATCAGCAGAGGGGGGCGGGGTCTCCTCCCCATCTTCCCCAGAATCGGTGCGGGTGTCGTCTTCCTCGATCAGCCTTCCATTTCGCTGTTTTTCAGCTAGCATACTCTGGAGGTTCATGATCTTCTGACCACGTTGGAGTCCTCTCTGATAGAGGATCAGGGCTAACTTAGCTAAGTGAACCTGGATTGGTTTTGTACCATCCGGGTTTTCTCTTTGATCAATTACAGCTTCTAGCTCGACGCTACGCTGTTCTTCAGTGAAATCCCTAGAAGGGTAGTCGGGTTCTCGAGCAACCGCGACCAGTTTGGACAATATTTGTCCAGAAAGTAGGCCAGGTTCATAGTCGTGGGCCGCAGCGCCACCTGGTTGCCGGGAGTTGGTCAGTTCACTACTCTGTCCCTCCATTTTAACAACCGAACCAAAAATAGCCTAGTAGAGCTTCTGCAGATAGCTCAAGCTGCACCTTTTGGGCAGCAACTGCTAGCTTTGTAGCAGAAAAACACTAAATTAACCTTTGTGCGCACAGGTTTTAGCGTTTTAAGATTGCACGGAATGCCGTGACTGACGCTTAAAATACTATTCCTTTCAGTATTTTAGCAAAAGCTGGTGCGTTGCCGTAGCAACGTCTTACAACACTTGCAGTGTTAAATATGCTAGTTATTCCTTCAGAATATTAGCAAACAAGGTGTTATCAGTCTTTGAGTGAAGGTTTCAGTTAGTTACAATAGCCACTGTGAGTTAAAGTCGCTAAATTAGCAGTTACTTTTAGCCTAAAAGGGTTAGTCAGAATTACTTACACGCTGCACCTTTAATGAGGAACTGAATTTTAACCTAAAAGGTTAGCCAGAATTAATTACACGTTGCACCTTTAAGGAAAAACTGAATTTTAACCTAAAAGGTTAGCCAGAATTAATTACACGTTGCACCTTTAAGGAAAAGCTGAATTTTAACCTAAAAGGTTAACCAGAATTAATTTACACGTTGCACCTTTAAAGAAGCACTGAGTTACTGGTGAGAGTTCGATGCAGCTTCCTGCTCAGCGAAATCAGCACCACTCTGTTGCTGGTTCAAGGCTGAACAACGGATTATTTTTAATTCAAGCTCTTTGGATTTATTTGTTTGTTTGTGCCGGATAGAAATCTCTGCGTATCCAAGCCTCACGCGGGCTGCACCAATAAAATGTTGGGGTTATTAGGAGCGAACAATTAGTAAGCTTCAACTTACTTTTGGATTCTTCAATAAATTCTGTAAATATGGGAATATTTACCGATTTATTAATTAATTAAGATATTCTTAGATATACGGGGCACCATTCCCCTTTTTCCGGGGAAAAATTGAATCCAAAACTCTTATCAGTCTTTCTTGAAGTTCGTAGAATCCTTGGAGCAGAGACTTCTCTTCGACACAACAAAGCTACTGGACACAAAAATCTGAATTTTATAACATTTAATTAACAATTTGTCAAATGAATAAACAGTGGAATAGATGAATAATAACCGTGTGATATGATTGAAGATGGATGTGTTTGCATGTGATGGAGGATGTATGAATGGGGTCCTTTGTTCTCACAAAGGAGTAGTGTGTATGTGTGTGTGTGTGTGTGTGTGTGTGTGTGTGTGTGTGTGTATGGATTCAAAATGGAGTCTTGAATACAAGATGGCTGACTCCTTTGTCTGGCTAAAGTGTGGGTGGCAACTTGCACTTTAACTTCCAAAGCACTTAGAATCAGTAGTAACTTAACCTTAAATCACTCAAAACATTTCAAAGGATCATGCAACAACACAAAAGATTAATCACGAGTTAATATCCTTAGTTTATCAGCCTGGCCATGGCCGAACATTTAAAGATACCAAACAATGATTAATAAGCAGTTTATTCTTTCAAAATGACCCGAAGGACGAATTTGGAACGAAAGAGGAAAACACGAAGCTACTTTTTTTAAGCAATAGCGCGGTTTTATTGCTTATTCTGGACTATAGAGGAAACGGGAGAAGAAAAGAATGAGAGAAAAATGAGTTTTCTGATCACCAAAAGAGCGAGGCGTCCCTCCCCCTTTTGATTTGACGGTTCTCCGTGTTTCTCCGCAGTTTTCAGCGTCATCCGCCGGTTTGATGCTTTCTCCGTTGTTTGGCTCCACGAGTGTTTCTCCACGGCTGGACACAAAGAAAACGAAGTTCCTTTTGGGCTGAGTTTGACAACTTACAGCGTTTCTGAGAGCTGGATGGAGTTGTTGTTTCCCTCCGCTGGTTCTGTGTCCTCAAACATCAGCTGGAGGGGAGCAGAAACGAGCAGATCAGCGGTCCCGTGGGCTCAACTTGGCTCTTAGAGCTTCCGCGTGCTCAAAGAAGTCGGAGCGTTCGACAAGCGTGTCCTCACCGCCAGGTATCCTGGGCAAAAGAACGAGGATTCTTTGTCTCTGCTGAAGATTTATGGTCTTAGTTCGCGGGAAAAGCTCCACGGCTTCCCGCACATGCGCAGAACGTGTTTCTGGTACTAGGCGGTGACGTCATCACAATGCTTCCGTGTGCAAAGCATCATGGGAAATGAAGTTTCTTGGCGCTGATGTGATTATTTGCTTTTCAGAGCAATTTAAGCACAGTCATTTTGGAGAAAATCACTGCATAGTAATTTCCTCATGAGGTCAGACCCTCAACACTCGCGTCACAACCCGAATCGGTCGCGATTACCGCGTTGGTCAGCGGCGCAAGTTCGTGCGTAGTATAGTCCACGGACTGAATTCCTGTTACATCTAGAGACGCACGCTCCAGGTCATAGCTCAGTTTACGCTTCAGGTAGAATGTTCTGTGTAGACGATCCAGAGCTTTTTCTTTTTGCTTGTACCACTCTATGGGTTGCAACTCAGGCGATATCCGTAATAAGTCGAGTCCGTAGTATTTTTTACAGTCACTCTTAAAAACGGTGACATGTTTCGCGGTGAGCACGGTCAGCACGTCTCCATTAACGCAGTCGTTTGGTATAATTGCATCGGTGATCTTATACGCCCCGATGTGCAACTTGTGTGGAAGTGTACATTGTGGCACTGTGGCTTTCGTGGGGGAATAGGGTTATGCACAATAGGCCCATGGTCACAAACGTTCTGTCCTGAACATCGGTGCTCATGTTATTTAGCGCTTGTAGGATCTCGTCCGCGGTCGGTCTAACATGCTGGTATTTAGCGTATACGCCTTTAGCGTCAAACGCTTTCATCCACGGGCTTTCGAATGACACGTCTGCCTCAATGGTAGGATAAACACGGAGCAGTTGGGCGAGGCTGCTCGCGTACGTCTTTTTGCTGAACTCTGTAGACGGCGACACTGTATTTGATTAAAGGCGTACCAGTGTATAATTCCCACATTATACAATACCAGCTGAACACGTTGCTGGCCATAGTAGAATTCAAGCACCATAGACATTCTGGGGCCATGTGTACCCTGTTGCCTCTGTGTTGGTCCGGCGTGGAGTAGTTTGCAGCTGTTCCCAGATCGCTTATTTTGAACGCCACTTTGATGGGCCGCCGGCCCGGCTGATGGCACACGAGTATGTTTCTGTGGGTCATATCGCTGTGTTGTACGTTCAGCCTTTGTAGATATTCGAGACCTTTGAGCGTGTCGTATTCTATTATCGGACCTATGGCGGTCTGTCGGTTCACATTTGGGGGTTTAGCTGTGTTCAGTCTAGCCATGAATTCATAAAGAGTAAACATCGCTTTTTCCATTAGAATTACGGTCCTCCCACCTAAGGCATACTGGGGCGCTTCACACCAGTAGCCCCCGAGTGTACGCAACACGTTTCATAGAGACTCCCAACATGATTTCTTCGACCTGCGCTGCTACATAAGCGTACCTATATAATCGATCCTCTATAAAAGGCACGCTCCAGTCGACCATTTCGGGAAACATGCTGATTTTGGCGACGACGTTCAAGCTGGGAATCGTCACCACTACTCCAAATCCGCCTCGGCCCAACACGTGCTTGACATCGGTGAGCAGTGGTTTTAAATCGACGCTGTCGCGTTGATCTATGGTTAGGTACAGGGTCCAAGGATTCGCTTCGACGGTTGGTTCGCCTGGATCTACGTACTGTCTGTTGAACGCGGCTGCTGTTCATGTGCACATGTTCGTGGAGTGACCGTGCTATAGTGGGCAGGTTGGTGTACGCGAAGCACGGGTCGCGTGTCTTGTTGCGTGGGCTCTATCTGTTCCTTTTGTCGCGTGTAGAAATGGAACAGAAACGTCTGTTGGCTCACTTGATTCTTGATCGAAGTTTTGAGGTTGTCAATCACGCACTCCACATCACGACTATACGGCGCAACGGCTTTAGCCTTTGTTGCCAGAAATATCACAATAGAGGTGTACTTACACATTGACACTTTATCAGTATATATGTACACTATTAGGTATTTCACACCTTCGGTCAACACTATATTGTCACAAATAGCCGCCACTTGAACATCCGTGCGTCCGTGTTCGGTGATGTACCGGTGTAGTTCCGCTACCGTGTCATATTTTGCACGACCGTAAAATCGACTTGTGTAGTGCACACCGTATCCAACACCTCGTGTAGATCGTTGTAAGCGACAGTTTTTAGGTGGAGGAGTTTATAAGCCTCCACCTAGTTTCAACAGTATTTCAACGTTACGCTTGCCCCGACCTGTGCCGGCCTTGGCTGTCATTGTGACCGACTTGCTCAAGTGTAGCGAACGCCGATCAAGTGCACCACTGCAACCGTGTCCGATGCAGTTATAGTGACAGTCATCGAGCGGAAAGATAAGTAGACGATGAAATCCCGCAAAGAAATAGAGTTCACAGACACGGGAACCGTTGATCTGTTCGAATGCTTGGTAATCAGTGGATCTCCGGCGACGGGCTATCTACACTACTATTTCTTCAACGATGCAGCCACGCTACAGACTAGTCTGCAACTGTTAAGAGACATGTGGACGAGAGTGGATAGATTGTTTGTACCCAAGACGGACGTAGAGTCCTTGCGTTCAATGGAGTGTAAAAGCACGGGTCGTTACAATAATGGTATACCACTATCCATAACTGCTGACGGAGGAAAACTCGCAAGATATTACGTTCATCTGCGTTTCCGTTATTGTATCAGCGCAGCCGAGAACCGCTGAGTCGGCGGGCGCTCAGGTCAGCGGCAATTGCCTTTAACGGATATACCCGCAGGCTGACTGCAAACTGTAGCGTTCAACTACTCTTCCACGCCGTCGATTGATCTTCAAGGTATTTCGAGTGGCGTGCACCAGCAACAACCGGAACCTAACGAAAAACCAAGAATGACAGATTATCAGCATGAAACTCTGTACCCTCCAGCGCAACAAGACTATCACGGCGGGTTTCCGCATGCCAATACCCGTAGTCAAAAGAGATACGTCGACAACATACCAAAAGCTGCGCATCGGGAGGAAAATCACATGAGACCTCCGCCTGAGCGAAAAATGTACCTAAAACCACCCACCGGCATGCCACTAGAACCTCCACGTGCTAAGAACGCAAACCAACCCAAGATGATCCGCTCCCATACAAACGTAGAGGGCTTGCACGTTGCACTTGACTGAGTGTGTTATAAAAGGATGTCCAGTGTGTTGTACCCTTTCAGTTTATGTTGTACCTGCCAAATGCTGGTCTATGTATGGATACAATAACCGCTAAGGAAAGTCCATCAGAATGCGTGTTTGCGATTCTACCCAACTGTACCCATTGCTTCTGTCTTTCGTGCATACAAATATGGAGACGGTTCAAACATAGGCGTCAGTTTAACCGGGGACGCCGGGGACATGTCCCCGGCAAAATTTGTGATTGGCAGCTGTGTCCCCCCCACTTTCAAAAAAGCCTGCTGATGAGGATTTTTGTTTTACCATCTCAGATCTTATACCAGGGGTCGGCAACCTATTCCCATCAAAGAGCCATTATTACCCATTTCCCACAGTAAAGAAAACACCGCAGTAGCCGCAGCGTTGTGGGCGGGGCCTACCCTCAGACAGCAGAGGGCTGCTCACAACCAGGTGACAGCAGCAGGTACCAGTCGCTCGCATGGACATCGCACCCGTGGGGGATTCAACGCCCACACTTTTCCAGCTGTTTTGCTCACCTCCACACCAGTCTGGTTTCTTTATGTCGCACTCACTCTGTTTGCCTCATCTTCTTCTTCACCTCCGCTTCTGACAGCCGATGTCGGGTTTCCAGGAGAGCAGGAGAGGGAGGGACGGAAGAGCTCGACTGAATTCATAATTTTACATCTTGACATTAACTGTACAAAGTCTAAGTTTGATAAAGTGAAGAACAACAATTTGCAGAGGTTTATAACTGGCGCGGCGCCAGGTTTTCATTTTTGGGTGGGCCACGGTTTTTGGACGGACCTTAATAAGCAGTGACTTTAGTGAAGCAGGCAGGTCGCGCTAGAAAATTTAGTTTAAAAAGACGTCATAAACGTGTTCCCCCGTCATTTTAATTTCTAAAATATGAAGTAAAAACTCACAATTTAATTTTCATTCATTTGTCATTAATATGTAGTCTACACCTGTGCGTTAAGTGGACCATCTTCCAGTGAAAGCAAAGGATCCAGCCCATCTCTCCAAATGCGTAAAATGTGCACCACAGCCGTTAGGCGCCCCACGCGCACCGTCAGCTACATCATTCCAGACAAGAGCAGAGCCAATAGAATAGAGGATCATTCCGTCTGGATGTGGATTGAGATTACATTTTACAGCAGCCTGATCATCATTTCAATAAAACCATCACCTGTCTTCTAGTCCATGCTATCAGCATTATTTTAATTGGTGTGTGTGTGTGTGTGTGTGTGTGTGTGTGTGTGTGTGTGTGTGTGTGTGTGTGTGTGTGTGTGTGTGTTTTCCACTTCCAACACTGGTCTAACCAACCAGACCAGCATGTCCAGTAACACATTAATGTTACAATTAAACAGTTTCACTTCATGTAGGCTAGGAACGTTTCACCTGCCGTGGCCCGACCGCTTCTGCTCCACATAAACTTTGTGCGTGATCAAATGTCTCTACAGGTGCTTTCTGCGCTGCTATTCTGCCTCAGACTGGATGCGTCATGCGTCTCCATATTAGAGACGGGAAAAAGCGCTGTTCAGCCAAAGTTTCATAATTTCATAAAAAGAACATTTTTCCAAGCTCATCCATGCGCATCAGTGTGCGTCGGGGTAATTCTTTCAAAACAGCCAGCATCCTTGAGTTTATCCGTCAAAATAAAAGTCTAATATAAATATCTGTAACCTGCCATTTAACTGTTTTGCCTTCTTGTGAAGATTGTTGCAAAGAGAAACAACTAAACCTGATAAACCCCAGAGCCATGCGCACTGCACTGTGCGTCGTGACTGTAAATGAGGGGAAACGATTTAATCGGATCCTTTTCTTTTCAACATGGTTTGATGTAAAGTTTCATTTAGTACAAACTTTAGTTACACCAATCTAACGAGACAGAGCCTGGATTTGTATTCTGAACAGTTTAAACATGTTAAAAACGGAGACATGCGTGACACGTCTAAAATTCGCACCTGCTCCGCTATTATGGAAATTAAACTAACAAGGTGAATAACATCAAATTATTTTAGGCACAGACAACATCTCCCACACTTTTGAAAATCTTGCAACGCGCCTGGTCGCTTGTGTACGTCAAAGTTATCTTTCATAAGAAGATAATCAATAAAACGATTTATATAAAGATGATCCAGAAGTTGTAGCCCGTCTCTGCTACAATATTTTGATATTTTTCACCCTGTTGGTGGTTTTACTGAGCAGGTACCACTTTTGTCTTACGTTTCTTTTAAAAACATGTTTAGACTGTTCAGAATACAAATCCAGGCTCTCAGAACCAGAGCGCATGTGAGAAGGTTCCTCCCACTGAAGCGAGTGTTTTCCAAACCCTGTCTCTCAGAGAGACTTGTCACTTAGAAAATGTTCCCTGATTATGAAACTTTGGCTGAATAGTGCTTGTTCCTGTCTCCAATGTGGCGACACATCCAGGAGCCGTCTGAGGAGAATCCCAGAATCTGACATCCTCCAGCTCAGGAAGCGCCTATGATTACGCACAAGCGTGACGCGTCAACCCGGTCTCACAGTAAGACCGGGTCGGAACTGTTCAGGTTTATGCAGACAATCTTTAAATTTAGAATTAGCATACAGATGTAAAATTAATGCAGTAAAATATAAAGCTTTTTATTTAAATATCCATTCATTATTTTACAAGCACAGAGCATCAGATGGATGGAAGAGCCGCATGCGGCTACAGAGCCGCCGACCCCTGTGCTAGCCTATATTGTCCCCAGCAATTTTTAAACCCCACTCAAGTGTATGGTTAGTGTCCCCAGCAATTCTGAAAACAAACTGACGCCCTTGGGTTCAAACGTGACTTTCCCAACATAACCGTGAAAGGCTGTCCCCTGTGCCGTACTGTATCTTATTACTTTATACCTTCCACATGCTGGGTGGAGGACGAGGAGGAGAAACGCGTACTGCGAAGACGATACAACGAAATGTTGGCAAATACAATTCCCTGTAAATACGAGCCGTTGGGTACGTGTGTCTTTGGAGCAGGTTGTTTGTATCATCACACATACAACTCACCACCATCTGGATCGAGAATGGGCTTTGGTCAACAGTGGTTTGGAAATGGATATTGATGTTTATGAATTGCAACGGTGTATGATTTACATGTTTGCCGTGTAGAGTGTAACCAGCATGTCAATAAAAACACTTATTTACAATGTGTGGTTGTTTATTGGGCTCATGGTGACACGTGTGTATGTGTAGGTGAGTAGGTTCAAATAATACAAGGAAGCCAAAGTAGTAAAGCACAATTTTATTCATAACAAATGATACACGTTACACAAAAGAACACAAGATGCAAAAGGACCGTACAGTGGTTATAAAGGACGGAAAGTCATTGTAAGATACATCACCAGAACAAACATACATTCGTATCAGTCTCACAGATCTACATACTACATAATATACAAGAGGTCTCACGCGGGCAATTCTAATGTATCTACATCCACTATCAGCCGATAGCCGTGCTGCACTTGTTCGTTTGTTAGGACTACATCGAAACGATGACTATTGTGGCAGTTTGCTCTAAATGGTCATCAAATAGGAATCTCCTCATCATCTCTCTGTGAGACGGCGTGAAACAATTACCAATGATTCGCTCCGCCTGCACAATTCGTCTTCTGAAGCGGTCCCGATCTCGGGCATGTTCCTCCCATTGGCCTTTACGAGATGCTTTGCGAGCAAACGACCATGCACGCATAACGTGGATTTGAACCAGTGGAGAAAACTTTACGTGAAACAAAGAAGACGAAGACGCCGTCTTATGTGTGGTGTTGATCTTGATACTTTCCTCTCTAGACAATGTGGACTTGGCTCTTTCCCAAACAACCAGTGTTCTATCCGGATGGTTGCGTTGCTTTGCATTTACTATTGTTACAGCAGCCCGGGTGGTGGTGGTACAAATGTCCTGTAGCCAGGTCTTTGGGTTTATTGTGCAGTGTAGATTACCCGTTTGACTGAAGGGATTTAGAAACATCTCAACCTTCCCGCCCGCCCATTGAGCTAAGTTGCTTTTTTTCGCCCCAGTGATCGTGGTAGTTGCGGAGGGGATGGCGAGAAGAGACTCTGACTGGTTAGATGCGGTTGTCAATGTGCTGGTGAAACGCGTTGGGTTGTAAGGGTCTTCGATCTTGCTGAAAAAGTCCCAGAGTCGATCATTCTCATCCTTGTCAACGTCAGGACTCGTGCTGGCCGAACTGTCCCAGTCAGTTTCACTGGCAACCCAAGCGCACGTATGTGTCGCCAACGGTCCTAACATCGCGCCCTCCCACCAACCTAGGTCGGTGACAAAATGTCAGCTTTATCGAGTCAACTCTTGCGTTCCTACCTACGTGTGATTCGACAGAACCGCAAACGCTGTACAGACCCCGTAGACTTCGCGATACACTAAGCACCTTACCGTTGTTAAATTATCGAAAACTAGCATGTGGCTATAATACAGACGTTTCATTGTAAAATTATAGCAGTACTACAAATCGTAAGTACACTTCTCTCTTTAACTGGAACTGACGTGCGGGTCGCAGAGCGTCCTATGCATTTATTTGCAGTGTGTGTAAATATTTGATCGTTCGGAAGCTTGGCCAAGAGTTCCTTGTTTGAGCGTTTGAGCTAAATTGAAATTGTAGATCATGTCGCTTTTTGCGGTGGCCATCAAGTAGTCTTAGCGAGTCGATTACTACGATGAATAGAGCTCTGTCCTTGTGGATCTCTCCGTATACTTCGTATGCAGGCACATTTGACCAGTACACCAAGAATGCGCAGCCTAAGAGTTCACTAGCAGAGATGAATTCCGAACAATGACAAACTGCTTGTTTTTGAATCATTTGATTATCATCCGGCGTCAACAGTTTAGTGATGGCTAAGCTCACGCGCGATATGTCAGTGTTAACAAGTTTCGCATCAGCGCTAGTATCCACCAATTCCATGATTGGCCCAGAAACCAGTACAGCTGCCATGTGCACTAAGTCCTTGCTGTCCTCAATGGTAAAACTACATTTAAGACGCACGTCGTGTGATTTAGCTTCGTGCTTAATCGTGGCGGAACAAGGGATGTGTGCGGCGTGTGATTTATCTTCGTAAGCACGATTAAGCAATCGTGGCGGAACAAGGGATGTCTGGTTTTATAACCTTAGGTTCTCTGTCAGGGGCCATTATCATCTTGCGTTTGATGGGGTTTTTTGTACGTCTGAGATGCCGTCCATAGGTGATTGTTCTGTGGCGAGGGATCTTATAGGGTCCAATATTGCACACTCGTACTCGTAAAAGAGACAACCGCTCTCGGCGTTGAACGTCAACTCCGCGGAGTCCTGCGAACTGGATAACGTACGCACGCAGGTTCGCCGCAACATGTTGTGCATATGCGCGCTGGATAAGCGAGCTCTTTCTTTCACATTTGCTGGTATATTTTGCACGTGGTTCATTAGGTCTACATCTAACACGCGGGACGTGATCTTAATGTTATCTTTAAGTTTACTCAGATCACTCATAGTGTCATATTGTTGTTGCATGATTTGGGTTTCCCGGTCGGCAAATGTCGCTATTGTCAACTTAGCCTCCTCTAGCCATCTGGTTACTGATAATTTAGCATCTAAAGGTTGATGTAAATCATCGCGTGCTTGATGTAATTGACGGTTACTGTTATCAAGTTCACTCCTGTGTTGGTTACGTAAAACAAGAATCTCAGAATTTAACTGCTCTACCTTTGAAGCCTTTGTCGATCTGTCTTACTGCTAGTACTCTATTTGGGTATTCCGGACACACTTGCTCTGTAAATGTAGCTGCATCGTTGGCACGTCTCTGTGCGCCAGATCGCTAGCGTTAGCTACTTTAAGTGTATCAAAAAGCCTTCGCGTTGCACGGTGCCATGTGTCGAGTGTGCCACAACAAAAAGCCGTGAGTATGACAGCCCAATAAGGAGCTAGTATGATACTATTCGTGCGGGTGGACGATGGTGTCTGGGTTAGGGTTAGTCCAAGTCACGGATGTTCCCCATGTTAGCAGCAGTTCATTACTCGTCAATGTCAATGGCTCACGTCCTTCTTGCAAGGATCGCAACGTCAGCGTGCTTTGTTCGTATACAGCCTTCAGGGCTAATGGAGTGGCGAGCTTGAATAGCGTGTCGCAAACAAGATCTTGTATACAGATATCGGCGTGTTTATCGGTCAGATGCTGCAAGAGGTCGTGAAATCGCATGCTCAGAATAAATTGAATTCTAGACACGATCGCGTCTGGCTGATGGCCTTGTATGACATTGCCCGTGAACCGATGCATTTGTGTACCCACGGGAACGTAAACCTTTACCCACGCGAAAGGAGCACGGGCTAAGATGCTCACACTTTTGATCTCGTGTCCTTTTACATTAGTCGTCATCGTCCCGATCAGCGTACACCACTCTGAGCATAAGCCAGTTACACGCGCTTGTTTTCGCACGCGTTAGACCGATGCGATATACACGATCCTCTCCCGGTTCCGTGATACTAATTGAGTTAGGTAGAGTTTTCTCTTTAGTAGCCACGTGCATCCAAAAATATTCGATGCGATCAACCGCATCGTGAATTAACTGTATACCTCGATGATAAGTGTGAGTTCAATCGCTTCTCTGAGTTAGCTCCATCGTGGCGTGCGTGTAATGCTGTACCGCTACATGCTAAGCACCATGTGTTAAATAAATGTATGTAAATAAATGTATGAGACACAAAACACAGGACAAATGAATATTATGATCACAATTTAATGTAATATAAATACAACACACATACAACTGAAATCATGCGCATGGTACAGCGTAATCAATCATCCATGAGCACGGGTAAAAGCAGCCCGGTGTTAGTATCGTCCTCGGCGACGTAGCCACTTGTGTGAACATTAGGCGTAAACGTTGAATCGTCTGTGCACACCGACCGGTTGGTCGTGACATCATCGCTTGGCGGGACTATCTGTATATTGTCTACGGGTTGCACAGACCGCTGAACAGTGATGGGAGTGTTCTGTGATACGGTCTGTTCACGGGGCTCGTCGGATGACTCTAGCAGCGGCGTAGCGGCGATCTCTCGATTGTTAAAAGACACAGAGTTTTGCGATTGCGTCTCGTTGATATCCGAGTCCTCGTAAAACACACAGCTAAGGGTTGTATTACACGTAAACCCTGCCATGTAAGCGGGATCGCTTTCCAGATCGTACGTATACGCACGCTCCGCTGTGTTCGCTACAACCGCGAGTGTGTCCGACGCAGGGTATAGTTGTGAGAGTTCCAACGTGTTGCGAATTAAACTGCGCTGTGCGAGAGTCAAAACGGAGCGCTCGACTGACATCGTAGACCGACCGTACGTTCTACTTCCCAATCTGCGTCTCGCTCAAACCGTCCTACAACTCACGCACTGTGAATACAACCTGTCGATGTCCACCAGGACTTCAGAGAAGATGGGGCACGTGCACTTTGGGCAAGCAATGTACATTTGTTTCAGGTTCGTTAATGTGCACGTGTTAACCTTGGTGGTGCTTAGCGGGATGTTGAACATCGATGCCATGCAACACGAAGACCTGAAGGACATGCACTCGATCCAGTCGTGGTGGTACACGAGGGTTAGGCGTCCCGGGTAACAGTAGTATCTGCTTGTTGTTGTGATCCACCCAGTTTACGTGACAGTTTAGCACCGCATACAGAAGCATTTGACAGTCGGGGGACAAAGTACGTAGTTTTTTTTAAATCATTGCATTGAAACAACGGCAGGGCTTCGTGCAGCTTCAGTATACACTGGGCAGCCAATTCGTCTGTTGTGTACAAGAGCGCCAATTTATAATAACAGCTCAGCTCCCACTCCGACGTTGCGGTTAGGGTGGAGTGCCCAGTGACCTTCACGTTTTGGAATGCGTTTATTAGTTTTGCGTGATACGATTTGCGTTGTGCGAACCAAACAAGCCTCGTCCACCTGACCGGAGTTGCGTCTACATGTCCGAGTGAGGCTCCCGGATCTAGTGTACACTCGCCTGGTGTTCCACCAATACCCTTTTGTATTCCGCGTACCTTCGCTACGGTCTTTCGCTCACGGCGAACGACAACTCGTCTCTTGTAGACTCGATCTTCTGAATAGCCAGCGATTTGTTTTTTAACCGTGCTGGACTGGGAACGCCGACTAACGGACGTGGGAGCGGTCACCAGTCGATAGCTAGGCCTTAAAAACTCTAGTGCCTCAGCTCTTAAAAGCTCCAACTTGCGTTGCGCCTCTGTGCAATTGAACCACAAAACGTCCTTTTGGAAATAATAGAAGTCGATCAGCAACATAAATCTCAGCACGCGGTACCTTCTAGTCGATTCCAGTGCCAGAAGATCTTGCGTACGCTACACCGGTGCATCTTTCCAGGCTCGTCGCGAGCGTGCTCCAGAGCGTCAGACAACAGTCTACCACTATTTTGCTAGCGTCTAGTTTGGTCTTCGCCGTCAAACACTTCACCAGATCGTACTTTAGAGCGGTGGCAGCTGAGCGAACGTCTTTTTGTTTACAATGGCAAGTGGAACTGAGACACTCGAGGTACGCCTGCAAAAGAACCCCTTTTGCGTGGCAACGGGACCTTATGACGCCGGGATCTTTTACCCCGGCGAAGTCGACGCTTTTGCGCCGTCATCATCGACTCCCCTGTTGTCTTCCATTTGTATGTGCCGCTGCTATTTCCAGGCAAGGTGCTCAAGCTGCATGCTGAACACCTGGGTCATTTCCTGGCTTTACGGGATATGCCTAAAATAGACCGCGGTACAGAAACCCTTCTGTTTCAGCGTCTGTGTCAACTGTTTGACAAAGATCGGGTTTTGTCTCTGTATAGAGAAACCAACTTCGGTCTGGCGTCGCAGGACGGTGCGACGGACGAGGAAGGTTTTGAATGCGGACAACGTATGAGCTACTGTGACGATGAGAGCTGTGAGACTCCTTATGTGTTCACTGACTTCAAGAAAGAGGACGCGAAAAAAATAGCCGCTTTGCTTCGAGGACTTTTGGCTTTGTTCGAACCAGTGGATATGATGGCAGTTACACCGCACGAGCCCGATGTCGAGCCGAAGCACATGATATTCTTGTATCTTATTCAACTTTTTGTACTCGTGGTGAGCAACCAGATGACCGCTGTCGATTTGGCTACGGTTATGAGTGCCGCCTCTTCAGTGTTTTTAGAGCTGAACTTTTCTCATCCCTTGTGTGCCGCTACCATTCTAAAACCCATGTTTGTTCCTTGTTACGAAATGCAGATTGGGAGACACAAAAACCGCACCAGGGGAAAGCAAGCGGCTGAATGCGAACCTCGGTTGTCATGCTACCGCTTGTTTACGGGCTACGAGCTTGACGACAAGGGTGAGGACGCGTCCGGCGACGACGATGTGGCGTGGACAACGCGTAGCATTAAGAATCGTGCGCAAATCCAAATCCTGGAAGAACGAAAGACGAGACGCCTGTGGTTCGTAGAGCCTCAGCTGGGTGACAGGCTACAGCTACTGTCACGGTCGGCGCATCAACTGCTGGGTGGACAAACCGGAGAAAAGGCCGTCAAGATAACAGAAGTGTTGCTGTGGGACAACGTTATGCCGTACATGCAATCCTGTGTCATCGGTACGTTGTACAATATGCTACCGTGTGTCGCTAACAGCGAACTCGACGAACGGGTGATGGCGAAGATAGGGTCTTGTATGTGCACGTTATCAGAACTCGTTCGCCATCAAAGTCGAAACCTACTATCCGAGCTAGATCGCATCAAAGACACTTGCCTAACTGTGACCGTAGTAGGATTTCTCGGTCAAGACAGCGGCGCGCACCTTAAGTTCGGACGTGTGTTCACGGGGTGCGAGGAGAAGAAGCCCGTTAGTCAGATGTCGTACGGGACATTTACGTCCGTGTGTCTTGGAGTGACACAGAGTAGTATGCTGAACGGCATGGTACGCTTAGCGTTTGGTGATCAAACTAACGCGTCAGCTGGAAGCGTACACAGCAAATTAGCCACGCCGTACAAGGAAGCGCCCAAGGTGAAGTATACCATAACAGACGCCAACATGTATTGGCGATATCACCATAGATTTAACACAGGCGAGTTCACTGAAGTAGGTCGCGTCAAGCCCATGAGTGATACAGCAAATGTGAACTTGGGTATCGAAGACTCGCTGACGTCCAACAGCAAATATCAATTGATCGTAGCGCACGGAGCGTTGCCCCTTTGCGGCCTAACCATGGCGATCACTATGTGCCAGACGATGATACTGGTAGCTGGCTTTTTGTGTGCTCGTTGCATATACGGCTTAAAGTCCACTGACTTGAACAGCGTTTGCAAAGCTGTCACGGGTATCGGCATGTGCTGCAAATTCAAGAAACCCAAAAAAGATGAAGAGAAAATAAACACGCTCAAGAGTCCATTTGGTGAGATCGTGAAATTGACGGGTGCCATTTTTAGCAATTCTCCGATCTGCGGCGAAAATCTGGACAAGTTGGACTGGCTGGAGAGTAGCGATTATGCGCTGCCCGATTACGCACATCGCTGAGCATGTTAGGAGACACGAAACAACTGGTCGAACGAATAACCGCGGACAAAGGACTGTCTTACAACCAAGTCGTGTTTTTTGCGAGGGACCGCATGATCACCATGGCACACTTGTACGCGAATATTCACCAACACAACAAAAAGCTATGCCGGCTGCAAGCTGTCCAAAATTGCTCAGCGATACCCAGTTGTGTTGTTCAGCAACAGCTGCATGAAGACACATATGTACCATCGAGACACAGGCGCTGAAGTGCAATGTTCGATGCAATCCAAACGGAGCACAATCGAGGAGATTCTAGCGAGCGTGCAAAAAGAAGTGTCTCTCGCATTGCCTCGTATAGACATCAACCGAGTGAGAATGTTGGCCTACAAACTACCCGCGGACGATATCACCGAACTACTACGTGCGCTCGAGGACAAAGGTGTCGAAGTGACCGGTCTAGCCGAGACATCCAGGGCGCCACTAAAGTCGCACGTGACTGAATCGGCTGACAACACGCGGTGTGGCCCGCTGAAAAGAAAGAACGTGTGCAACGACGCGGAGGCTGGCCCATCTGCTACACGGACCCGTGTCAATGACAAGGAAGATGACATGGGAGAATCAACCGGTAACGCTACCGTACCGCTGCGCCGAGAACACGTAGACACCTCTCTGTCTATTGTGTACGACAGCGATGTGGACTTTGGCTTCGATGATTCTGACTGATTTGTATACCTTTTAATACTTTGTACAATGTTGTTGTCATTGTGTTTGTGAAATAAAGACAATAATACAACACATTGTCTGGGTTGTCATCACAATTTATTTTAAGGATTACACACAACACAAAACCAGTTATTGTTTGGTCACCCGTGCAGAAAATGTAATATGTTCAGATGTAGTAATTCCACTGCAAGCATAATATCGCGATACGCGCATCCAAGCACGTGGAGATCCTCTCTCACTGTAAACACAAATAAATTCTCTAGACAACCTAGCATACTGCCTAGTTTCGGATGCGACATTCTGGGCAGCTTCATCTTGGCGCGCGGATTGAGTCTGCTGAATTCCGATATAGCGCTATAGTAATCAGCGTCCTGACACGGCGTTAACACCAATTGGCCATGCTGAACTCTAGAACACACAAGCGGATTGAGTATTCCTGCTATAGTCAACAGTTTATTTTGACAGTGCGAATCCGCGTGAGTCCCGGTGAACTTGCAAGTCGCGAGTTCCATCGTGCCTTGTTTTAATGTAAGGGGCGGTAGAAATGTACACATCCCGTATATGTTCATGAAGTCGTAGGAGGCTGAGGGTGTGCTTATGCGCTCTACGTGTTCCCTTACCAAGGTTTGTATGTCTAAAAGAGCTTTACACCTAAGTTTGTACAACCGTTTGTATTCCAGGCTGAGACTCGTGGTTGTGTCGCGGTTATCCAACCTAGGTCGTTTGCCGTGGTTGACGTTGACACCCGCATCTGGTGACAGCTCTTCGACTTTGGGAAGAGTACCGTAACACATTTTAATGGGTGTGGCGACGAAAAACAACTCCGGCGTGCCTTTGTCTGACACGACCCGTGATTGTGCGCCTGACCATGTTTGCATCGTCAAATACGACTTATTTCTGAAATTTCTAATCCACGAGCTTGAACGTGGTACGGGGCATACCGTGACACTACACGATGAAGCCTTAATAGAATGTCTCGCGGACCATAAAGAATTAGTCTCCGGTGGTCGAGTATGGTCACCTTCAGGCAGAATGTACATTTTGTACGATCACGAACAACACGGATCGTTTGCGGCTCGCGTTAAATGGGGAACCGGTCACGTGGTGGATTTCACTCAAAAGCTCGTTCCGATGTACTGCAGACTGTGTTTCTTAGCGGACTGTCACAACGATGTCTCTGTGGTCGCAAGACGTGTGTTCGATTGCTGGAAACACCGTCGGTTGACCGAGGAGGCTGCGGCGGTGCAGTTTAAACTCAGATCGCTGTGATATTTGATAGATAACCTATCCCCCTCCCCGCCTGCGGAATGGGGCGTTGTAGCATTATCGCCGGACGTTTCAGTGGACACTAAAGTCGCAGGGGAACTGCTGTGGTCTCATTTAGTGTTGGTGTATGCGGGAAAGCGAAGGCTTTTGTTGTACAACATTGAACGGTTTTTCACCAGACCGCGTTAACGCTGTGTTCTCTAGAGCTTCGCGTCTCGTTGTTCTCCCACTCCAGACAGGATCCCGTGTCGATGCACAATGACCGCTCTCACAAAGACCGAGCGTCCAACTCGCCAATGTGTCCCGTGTTACCTCGGGGCCTCGATCGATGCGGTCGAATCCGCGGGCGACGCAAACAATGTACGCCCAACAACATCCTATACGAAACGAGACTGTCGCGACTTTGCTGGTTGGCGGCCTTGTGGACGTTCGACTTTACCTGCAGTGACAAATTTTGCCAGTGGCTTTATAAACCCCAACCGTGAAGAGACTAGTCCCAACGCCGCAGTGAACACTGCGGCGGCGGCGGCGGACTGGTGGCAACATGCAACAAACGAATCCGCGACCAAGAGGCTGCAAACAGCGGGCGGTTGTATAGTGAAATTGATCAGAGGAGTACTCTTACACGTGTTACACGTAAACACGGTGGGGAACCAAAAGTTTAACGCGCTGGTCTACTCTGAGCCACATAAACGGTACGGTCATTTGCAGTCGAACACAACAAAAACCAGAAGATTGAGCAGATTGCGGTTCGTGTCGGACAAAAAGTGGCTGTCGTCGCAACACGGCTACAAGAACACGAGAATCGAATTTTCGTCTAATCCCAGTAGAAGTGCCAATTACACGTCGAATGCAAAGTGTCTACTTCAATCTTATTTCAGGGGAGTGTTTGATACTATCTCGATGGCCCAAGGTACGTGCGTCACTTCAACGAAGCCCTTCTCCATCAGCAACAAGAACCTTACGTGTTACATATACGGTGTGCCTAATCCGCTGACTAATCCACGGACAAAACACACTAGCCCAGTCTGTAACGTGATGCCTTCACTGATCGCTCGTAAACGCCCACTTCCTAGAAGCGACAGGTCAGACTGGAGAAATATGGGTTTTTTTTTCTTCTGCATGTGGGATTCTCTTTCAGGTGGTCAAGGTCCAGCATCAGTTTGCAATTTCTAATCAAACATGTTAGATATTAAACGATAGCCATGTAACGCGCTGGATGTGGTTACACTTATTAAATGATCAATAAGATGTGACATTCCATATAAACATGAATTATCAATGAATGGTCTTTGAATATTTGATTTAATATTAACGTAGGTTCGTTGGATTATTCAGGTAACACACACTTCATATTAATTCAGACAAAGTCAAGTATAGAATTTATAAAAATGAATTTAATTCCATATTTCTACACTGATTACACAGAACAAATTATGATTAATTTAATGATGGAATGTAAGCTTAGATGTTTTGTAGCAAAACCTTATTAAGTATCTGATTAATCTTGTAATGTCTGCGTTGTAAAATCAGTCTGACTGTATGGTTTAACGAGCTATCAATTATTCATTTAAAAAAAATCCAACACCAGTGGGCAGGTCTACGATACCCTTGTGTGACGGCAGCTCTCTGCGGTCCGGAGGAAAGACAGCCAGTTTGGTGAAGTCACCGGATGGAGTGGCTCCTGGAATCTCAGAGAGTCGCAGCTCCCTTTGAATTCAGATACCACCGGCCATAAGATGCTACCAGGGTCTGCTAGTTAGACGTTCCACGTCTGATGAGTTGATGCATCTAATGCCACTTGTATATGGCAAGCCAAATGAGCATTTATTCTGATATCAGGATATCAGCCAGAATTGTCATGAACATGTAAGCCATTTCTGTCCACTAGTTAACTAGTTAGACATGTTTGTGTCAACTAGTTAAATATCGAGGGTGAAAATGTGCCCACTAGTTAACTAGTGACAGCAGAAATGCGCACTAGTTAACTAGTGAACACATTTAGGCTTCAGTAGTTAACTAGTTGACACAAAAACTGCTCACTAGTTAACTAGTAAAAGCAGAAATGCATAGCAGTCAGCTACTTGAAGGTATTTGTCTCACTAGTTAACTAGTGAGGGTCAAAATGTGCACACTAGTTAACTTGTGGTAGAGATAAATGCGCACTAGTTAACTAGTGAACATATTTTGGCTTCACTAGTTAACTAGTTGACACATAAATGGCTCACTAGTTAACTAGTAAAGACCAAAATGCATACCAGTCAGCTAGTTGAAGGTTTTTGTGTCTCACTAGTTAACTAGTGATGGCCAAAATGTGCACACTAGTTAACTTGTGGTAGACATAAATGTGCACTAGTTAACTAGTGAACACATTTTGGCTTCACTAGTTAACTAGTTGTCACATAAATGGCTCACTAGTTAACTAGTAAAGGCCAAAGTGCATACCAGTCAGCTAGTTGAAGGTTTTTTGTGTCTCACTAGTTAACTATTGATGGCCAAAATGTGCACACTAGTTAACTAGTGAAGGCTTAACTCCTAACTAGTTAACTAGTTGGAGTAGGTCAGTGCCACTAGTTAACTAGTGAACCATTAATGGCTCACTAGCTAGCTAGTTGATGGCAGCAGGCTCACTAGTTACCTAGTTGATGCATCCATTGTCCAAACTAGTTAATTAGTGAGGACATAAATGTATACTAGTAAACTAGTTCAAGTCTACATTCACACTAGCTAGCTAGTTGCGCAGAATTCTAATTAGGAGGCGGAGAATTTCTCAAATTAAGACTCTCTATTGGCTCCCTGTGTCAAAATAAAATATGACAACCAATCACAGTGCGGAATTTCGTAAAATCCCACCCCAAACATTTGCATGCGGCACACAAGTTAACATGCTGGCCAGAGGAACCTCAGCTAGTGAACTAGTAGTGGCTTCAGTGTGACACTTACATGTAAACTTGTGAAGGCAGAACTGCTCACTAGTTAACTAGAGAGGGTACAAATGTCCACTAGTTAACTAGTGAGGTGCAAAATAAGTGTCACTAGTTCACTAGTGGGCCCCAAATCGCCCACAAGTTAACTAGTAAGGTGCGGATATGCTCACTAGTTAACTAGTGAGGTGCAGATTTGCTCACTAGTTAACTAGTGCGCCCTAAAGCGCCCACTAGTTAACTAGTAAGGTGCAAAAAAGCATCACTAGTTAACTTGTAAAGTGCAGATATGCTCACTAGTTAACTAGTGGGCCCCAAAATGTCAACATGTTAACTAGTAGGGTGCGGATTTGCTCACTAGTTAACTAGTGAGGCACAGATATGCTCACTAGTTAACTAGTGATGTGCGGATTTGCTCACTAGTTAACTAGTGAGGTGCAGATTTGCTCACTAGTTAACTAGTGTGCCCTAAAGCACCCACTAGTTAACTAGTAAGGTGCAAAAAAGCATCACTAGTTAACTTGTAAAGTGCAGATATGCTCACTAGTTAACTAGTGGGCCCCAAAACGCCAACTAGTTAACTAGTAGGGTGCGGATTTGCTCACTAGTTAACTAGTGAGGCACAGATATGCTCACTAGTTAACTAGTGAAGTGCGGATTTGCTTACTAGCTAACTAGTGAGGCGCGGATTTGCTCACTAGTTAACTAGTGAAGTGCGGATTTGCTCACTAGTTAACTAGTGAGGTGCGGATTTGCTCACTAGTTAACTAGTGAGGTGCGGATTTGCTCACTAGTTAACTAGTGAGGTGCGGATTTGCTCACTAGTTAACTAGTGAGGTGCAGATATGCTCACTAGTTAACTAGTGCGCACAAGACGCACACTAGTTGCTGTTTTTGGAGCAATCTAGTTTACTTGTTATGTAAAAATGTGTTCTTACTAGTTAACTAGTGACAAATTTACCTTCACTAGTAAACTAGTTGACATATTTGGCCTTTCTAGTTCACTTGTAATGGGACAGGAAGCACTCACTAGTTAACTAGTGAGCATATCTGCATTATAATTTTTTCTCACTAGCTTATAGAGGGCAAACTGAGCCTTACATGTTAAGTAGTGAACACAAAACACTGTCACTAGTTAACTAGCTGCAGAAAAATGCCCCTAAAACTAGTAAATTTGTGGAATTTGAATAAATACACACTTGGCTGGCATTCTGTGTAACATGTTAACTAGTTCGACCGCTGTACTGCTCACTAGTTAGCTAGTGAGCAAATCCGGCCTTTACATGCAAATGAAGAAATGCAGAACAGCTATGTGATTGGTCCATGTAGGACTGAGAAACAGAGAAAGTATGGCGGACTCTGTTCAGGCTGTTCTAAGAGAAAATTTGATAAACTAAGATCGTTTGAGCACATAAATATGTTTTGACGATATTTGTAGCGAGAAAGTTGTGGTGTATTGCTGTAATCTTTGTTCAGTTAACGTGTGCAGTCTTTAGTTTTCAGTTATTAGTCTGAAAAAGCCTGGAGGCGGAAGGCAGCGGCAGACAGCATGTCTGTTTCTGTTGACAGGAAAGTGCAGAAACTCCGCAGAAATCTCCGTCAGATATATTGTTTCACATTTGTACGGAAGCGACAAGTTTATAATAATAAAAAAGGCTCTATTTTACATACGTTGCTGTAAAGCCTCCAGCACTCATAGTGTTTTAAAGGTATGAATTTGCGAGGAGATGTAGCACCTAGTGCCGGTGGTCTAGTGACTAGCGCGTTCGCCTGCAATGGTGAAGGTCGCGGGTTCGATACTGGATCATACACTTTAGTTGTGTACATTATTTCACTTCTTTTCTTTTGCATAATTTTTGTATTTATGTCAACAAGAAACAAAATACGTAACGGATTAGTGGGCAGAGTTACACACACACACACACACACACACACACACACACACACACACACACACACACACACAAAACATGTTAACAAGTATTTTATGAGTATGAATCTGATTATTGCCGACAGTCGATATTTAAGCATGTGTGTCCCCCTTCCTCAATCCATCCTCGCAAAATAAAATCATCGGCACAGCACAGCAGGCTTTCTCTTGATCCAGAACTAGCACTTCGAAATTGATCATGTCCGCGGCCATCTGCTGCACAATCAGCTGCTCGCATCGCGGGAAACATTGAAAACAGCTTCATGAACTGAGACACAACAGGGTTAACATCGACAAAAAAATCCACAAATAAATCTAAATAATTAATGCCATTTCCGTCTTTTTCGTTGAAATATACAAATAGCAGATCATAAATCTAGAGCAGAAAAAGCTGCTGCAGGAAGCAGGGTTTGTAGTTATTCATGCACCAATTCATCAATGTGATTATTGATCAAGATCAGGTAAACTGATATTAATGTTGCAACATTTCATTTGATCATCTGAATGATACCACACAACTGAATGACCTGTTGAGTCTCTGCATATTCAGGTATTTACTACGGAAAACAAACAACAGCAGGCAGCAGCAGGACTCCCCATGTTATTTCTCGGGTCGCTGGCCCGCGGTCGTCGGGGCCGCTGCGGTCAGCTCTTAGCCGGGAAGCCCTCGTTCGGCTGCGTGGGCTGCTTCACCGTGGACCAGCTCCCAGCAGCCGCTGGTCGGGCAAAACGCTCTGGCTGCAGCTCCGATCAGACCCTACCAACACCTCGCCACAGACAGCACCGCATTAAAAGCCCACAATTACGACCCGCTCCCCAAAGTTACAGTTCTCAAGCACTGATGAACACATAAATAACCCACAACAGCTATGAAATGTGTGTTATTTACGGCAAAAAGGAGATATTTTTCAAGCCGACGTGCCAATGTTAACCGCAGTTGGCTTGGAAATGTGCTGATTTTATTATTTTTGTCAATTAAAATCCCCCTTGTTTGCTCTTACGTTTTACGAAAACGCAATATTAATTAAAGCACGCTTTAGTGATCAGCATGTAAAGCAAAGAAGAAATGTGAACATTTCAACCCATTTCGAACCAACCAGTAATATCATTTCTTAATACGGTGCAGCGGCAGCATTTAAAAACCAAAATATAATTTTTACTCTCCAAAAAAAGGAGAAGACAGTCACGGTGCAGCAACCCATTTTAGTCCATTAATCTCCACAATAAATATCCAGACAGAGAATTTCTACGGCCTCGCTGTAAACTCCAATGTCACCCAGGACCAGTCTTAAAGAGACAACGCGCTTAAAGGGAAAGTGTGTAGATTTCTGGCAATAGGGGGTAGTAAATACCAAAGTCACTGCAAACAAGCTGTATTTTTTGTTCAAGTGAGGACCTTACTAACTAATGCTCATAAAGCCAACAAAACTCTCTGGACTCTAGCTGTAACTCTCAAATTAGGATATGAGATTAATGACTCAGGTTCACGCTCCAATACATTAATTGTTTGAGAAATGCATCTTTTTATGTTGAGTGCCATCCGCCAAATAACACACGAGAAAAGGAAGAAGAAGAGTGTTGTTGCACAGTTTTCAAAGGAGTCAAAAACCACCAGCAAAACCATAAATACAGCTAAATAAACATAGAATCCAACATGGCGTCCTCCAGAGAGTCGGACCCTCGCCTGTGTATTTTATTACTATGAAGGGTACATGAACTGATTAGGAACACAATGTAATAGGGTCAAAGGTCAAGGTTGTGTGAGGTCATATATATATCAAAAATTGCCTGAACGGGTTGAATGATTTTGACCAAATCAGAGGTGATAGCTCCCTATCAAAGGTAGATAAACTGATCAGGTCACAACCTCATAGGGTCAAAGGTAAAGGTCGTGTGAGGCCGTATATATGAAAAATTGGTTTTTGTGTGCAATATCTTCTGAACAGGTTGAAATACTTTGACCAAATCGCAGGTGAGAACTCCCTATCTAAGGTAAATAAACTCATGAGGTACAAAACCTCATAGGGTCAAAGGTCAAGGTTGTGTGAGGCCGTATATATGAAAATTTGGCTTTTGTGTGCAATATCTCCTGAACGGGTTGAAGGATTTTGACAAAATCAGAGGTCATAACTCCCTATCAAAGGTAAATAAACTCATCACATACACAAGTTCATAGGGTCAGAGGTCAGTGTCATGAGAGGTAATATATATGACCAGTCAGGCATATCCCGCGACGCTCTGCATCGATTTCCAGGGCTTTCTTGTTTCTACAGAGTTTATGTAGGGTGCTGCTGGTTTGGGGTGTTATGTCAGCAGGCAGAGTTTAGGAGTCTGACAGCTGTGGGGAAGAAACTGTTTCGGGACCTGGTAGTCTTAGTCCATAGGCTCCTGTAGCGCTTCCCAGAGGGCAGGAGGGTGAAGAGTCCATTCGATGGGTGACTGGAGTCTGATGGTTTTCCCTGCCCTTTTCAGACACCAAGAAAAAAGGAGAGTAACTTTATTTTGTTTGTGTGATTTTATTTTGTTGTGTGACTACTGGTTGCAGTTCCCTGTTCAATTGATTGCTGTTCCCTGTTAAATTTAAAAAAGAAAAAAGTCTAAAGTTTTGTTTTGACTGGAGAGAACTAAAAAAGGTTACACTGTCTTCTGGTACTAGCTCAAAATAACAAGTGGTGCTTGCTGCAGAACCACAAAGGCGGAGCTGCACCAGAAGGTGGAGCTGCACCAGAGTCAGCGCCGCCCATTCCAGAATCAGCCCCGCCCATTCCATTAGAGTCAGTCTAATTCCTTCCAGTTGTCAGACTTGATAGCATTCTGGAACCAAAGAGGGTGTTGTAGCTAAAAAATGCGAGATTGAGGACGGAGTTGAGAAGTTAATTGAACAGTTTTTGTAAAGGTTCCATATAATTAAAAATCTAACTTTTGGAACTTTTAATCATGTTATATTGTCATTTCCTCATAAGAAACACGCCAAAGCCATTTTTAGCCTCATTCATGCATTTTCCTCCCATCTCAGCTTCAATTTGGTCTCCTCCCCCGAAGCGGGTCTGGTCTTGGTTCTCAAATCTGGATATTCTGTGAATTTTCTGACAAATTATTTCTGAAATGACTTCTACTGAGACACCGCCAATAAACCATACATCCCATCTCAGAGACACACTGGGCAGCACAATTACATGTAACGCCACTTGATTTATAACAGATGTGGTGGTGTAGTGGTTATGGAGTCAGGTTGACATGCTGTTTCGCCTCCCAGTAGTGTAAGTTTTAGGTAGTTTACAACCTCTTTTCTTCATTTCTAGCTACACTTGCCAGTACTATGTTTACAACAATTTACTGGTATACCGTTTAACATATAATGTGTTTATTTATTTATTTATTCGTTTATTTAGCCAGTGTGAGTCCATTTGTGAGCAGAGTTTCAACTAAAATGCTGTTTAGGAACGACCAAATTCAAAGAACTTTTAGCGACATAAATATTTTGCTGAAAAGAAACATTACAACTAAAATATAAACAAATTGAATGTGGCTAAATAGACTGCTGATGACCCCACCGAGAATCGAACCAGCATCAGCTGAGGGGAAAGCAAAAACCAACTCAGACGATTTTACCACTAGACTACCAGAGGCCATTCAATAGACTGAAGTGCTGTTGTACACCACTTTTATTAGACCAGCTGTAGGCAGATATTCGTTAAAAGAAACCTTTTCATTTCGAGATATATTCAGTCTTTGTCATGTAGCAAGTTATATTTATCTTGTTTAATTGGAGTATAGAACATAGCATTAACGACTGTAAACTAGTAACAGCCGTAATTCATGTGGGTCAGGTCAGTTTGCGATAAAGTTGAAAACAAAAACGGAAGTCAGTGGGTTAGGCCGAGTTTGCGTGAATGGGCGGGGTGCAGCTCCGCCTTTGTGGTTTTGCAGCCAGCACCCTCTCCAAAATAACCACAGTTTTTTCCCTCAGTGTCATTTGATCTATTTCTTGGGAAGATGGATGGATGGATGGATGGAGATATATATATATCAATAATTATTTTTAATATAGCCTTTTTCAATACCAAACTTTCAATACCAAACAAAAATGAACTACAATAAAATTACTGGCACACTAAATTCCAATTCTCCTTAATGGGACTTGAACTCGCCAACTGATCTCCCTTACACGACACCAAACGAGGTGCTTTACTTGATTTGGGAGGGGGGAATAAAAGCAGTAAAACAATAAAACTTTGAACATTACAACACAAAGAGAAAATAAATAATGTTACAGCAATTGCGGAATGCCATCTGCGGGATTCGAACCCGCCGCAACGACCAACCAGTAGGTGTCAAACCATGACTAATGAGTGCAAGCCTTGGCGCTCAGGGACACCCATCAGATTGTGAGGCCACAGCACATACGTTTTAGACTGGGTGGGATTCTTATACCCAACAGGAGTCTTCTGCCCGCCTTCTCATTAGAATATGCATAATTTGTGTTTCAGGCACTAGTTAACTAGTGAGCTGCTGCACTCCCACACATGTAAACTGGTGAAATTTCAATTGTTCCACTAGTTAACTAGTGGACAAAAATGGTCAGCTTGTATGTGTTTTTAGATGCAACTAGTTAACTAGTGAGCAAATCCGCACCTCACTAGTTAACTAGTGAGGTGCAGATATGCTCACTAGTTAACTAGTGAGGTACTAGTGAGGTGCAGATATGCTCACTAGTTAACTAGTGAGCATATCTGCACCTCACTAGTTAACTAGTGAGCAAATCCGCACCTCACTAGTTAACTAGTGAGCATATCTGCACCTCACTAGTTAACTAGTGAGCAAATCCGCACCTCACTAGTTAACTAGTGAGCAAATCCGCGCCTCACTAGTTAACTAGTGAGCAAATCCGCACCTCACTAGTTAACTAGTGAGCATATCTGCGCCTCACTAGTTAACTAGTAAGCAAATCCGCACGTCACTAGTTAACTAGTGAGCATATCTGCGCCTCACTAGTTAACTAGTGAGCAAATCCGCACCCTACTAGTTAACTAGTTGGCGTTTTGGGGCCCACTAGTTAACTAGTGAGCATATCTGCACCTTACTAGTTAACTAGTGATGCTTTTTTGCACCTTACTAGTTAACTAGTGGGCGCTTAATGGTGCACTAGTTAACTAGTGAGCAAATCTGCACCTCACTAGTTAACTAGTGAGCATATCCACACCTTACTAGTTAACTTGTGGGCGTTTTGGGGCCCACTAGTGAACTAGTGACACTTATTTTGCACCTCACTAGTTAACTAGTGGACATTTGTACCCTCTCTAGTTAACTAGTGAGCAGTTCCGCCTTCACAAGTTTACATGTAAGTGTCACACTGAAGCCACTACTAGTTTACTAGCTGAGGTTCCTCTGGCCAGCATGTTAACTTGTGTGCCGCATGCAAATGTTTGGGGTGGGATTTTGCAAAATTCCGCACTGTGATTGGTTGTCATATTTTATTTTAACATAGTGAGCCAATAGAAAGCCTCAATTTGAGAAATTCTCTGCCTCCTAATTAGAATTCTGTGCAACTAGCTAGCTAGTGTGAATGTAGGCTTGAACTAGTTTACTAGTATACATTTATGTCCTCACTAGTTAACTAGTTTGGACAATGGATGCATCAACTAGGTAACTAGTGAGCCTGCTACAATCAACTAGCTAGCTAGTGAGTCATTAATGGTTCACTAGTTAACTAGTGGCACTGCCCTACTCCAACTACTTAACTAGTTAGGAGTTTTGCCTTCACTAGTGAACATGTGGACACTTTGAACTGTCACTAGTTAACTAGTGAGACACAAAAACCTTCAACTAGCTGACTGGTATGCATTTTAGCCCTTACTAGTTAACTAGTGAGCCATTTTTGTGTCACCTAGTTAACTAGGAAGCCAAAATGTGTTCACTAGTCAACTAGTGGGCATTTCTTCTGTCACTAGTTAACTGGTGTGCACATTTTGGCCATCACTAGTTAACTAGTGAGACACAAAAACCTTCAACTAGCTGACTGGTATGCATTTTGGCCTTTACTAGTTAACTAGTGAGCCATTTTGTGTCACCTAGTTAACTAGTGAAGCCAAAATGTGTTCACTAGTTAACTAGTGAACATTTCCGTCTCCCACTAGTTAACTGGTGGGCTCATTTTGACCCTGACTAGTTAACTAGTGAGACACAAATACCTTCAACTAGCTGACTGGTATGCATTTTGGCCTTTACTAGTTAACTAATGAGCCATTTTTATGTCAACTAGTTAACTAGTGAAGGTCAAAATGTGTTCACTAGTTAACTAGCGTGTACAGTTTGACCCTCACTAGTTAACTAGTTGACCTGTTGACAAGATATCAGAATTAATGCTCAAGCGGCTGGCCAAATTGGGCAAAGTTAACAAGTGGGATTTTTACATTCAGTAGTCAGCTAGTACGAGTTTTTGTACCTTACTAGTTGACTAGTAAAAACTAAATGTGTTTTAACTAGTTAACTAGTGGACATTGATCTGTCCACTAGTTAACTAGTGAACACACTGAGCAATACTAGTTAACTAGTAAGATATGAAACATTTTAACTAGTTAACTAGAGAGAATTTAGGCCTTACTAGTTAACTAGTTGACATTTAGGCTGTCACTATTTAACTAGTTGACACAAACATGGCTAACTAGTTAACTAGTGGACAGAAATGGCTTACATGTTCATGACAATTCTGGCTGATATCCTGATATCAGAATAAATGCTCATTTGGCTTGCCATACTTGTAAGTGTTGCAAAGAGGCTTTGGCCTTGAGTCAAGAAAGCATGGTTCCAATCGTTTTGCTCACCCAGTCGATTGAACTGGCTGAGAACTGGCTAGATCAGGAAGTGAACTAGCCTTTAACTAGTGTTTACAAAATTTGACAAGTCACAATTTGACAAGTTTAAAAGCATTACCAAAATATCTCAGATATCCCTCCTTCAATCAGACACTTAGAGAGGTTATTTCTTAATGTGAAGTAAAATCTGATTAAACATAACTGTGAACTAAATGTTAAACATTAATAATATTATGATGTGTGAATATACTGAATTCAACAATTACTAATATGGTGTGATTTAAGATCTGAAACCAAGCATTACAGAAGTAACATTTATGTTAGCCCATCATTCATTAATGTAAAGTACTGGACATATTATTAAAACACTTTGGATTTAAGCATATTGTCCGTTCAACAAAATATGATTATATAAAACGTATACAATTATAAAGTCATTTATGAGCCAGGGAAGATAAACTTTATTCAAAAAGGATAGATAAGTCCTGCATCTTTTGCAGCCTTGATGATGTTCTGACATACCACAGGATAAGTTAAGAATACCAGAGCAAGTTCATAGAGTTCATATCAGCACCACGGTTTCAGATTGACCTGTATAAAGAAGCCTGGCCTGTAAGTTAAAAGTTAAATTCTGGTCATTTTGATGAAACACTTGGCCATTTGGTACGCTACACATCCCCCTTTTTCCAAGGGGGCAGGTCACGCACATATACCACAAGGCGTTGGACAACCTTGGAGACCCTGAGGACTCAGTAGAGGAAAACAGATTTAGTTCCAAGGCACCGAAATGAGCAGGAGTGAGAAAAACCAAACCCTCACACAGCAAATAAGTCAATATATATTACAATCAGCAAACTGTAATCCCACTTTGCAAAATCTGCAGGCAGGGACCACAATGAGAAGCCAGAGCCGTGAGGAGAAGCAGTCGAGACCACAGCGAAGCCAGAAGACAGGAACCTCCAGAGAACAGTCCAGAACTCCAGAATAATCCAGAAATCCAGAACGGGGGGGGGGGGGGGGGGCAGATGCCAGGAGATGGTAGGAGGAGGCAGCCATGTCGTCTTGGGCAATGAGGACATTGGTGGAACTCAGCAAACCATTAAAAACACATACACAGGGCATTTGCCCATAGACCCTCACAAATGGCGTCCGATGGAAAATAACTAATTAAAAAGAAAAAACAACTAGGACTATATGTACGCTAAATGTGAGAGAGTCTAATACACCACCTTTTGTCAAACTTTGACACCTTAATTGATCAATTCAAATAAATTCAGCAATTATGCCTTTATTGCACACAACACTCAAAGTTTTGATTCATATTCAATCCACAGAGCTATGATTCAATTAAAAATCGTACCAGCAAATGTGGGGAGCAAAATTCTATCTTTCATGGAACCAGACTCGGGTACGCAAACGAAACGTAGCGGGAAAACAGGTAAACAAAACGGTTTCTGTGTTTTAAAAAAGAACTACAGCATGGAAATAGAGATACGACACAGCAAGAACACACCTAAGAGATTCCTTTTTACACGACACGGGTTGAAGCTGAGCCATCAGTCTGTTCAGTCTCACACCATTCTTATTTCATTTATGCATTTATTTTTCTTCTGTTATTTTCTTTGTGAAAGATACCCTTAATTATTGGTACGTAACAAACTTCGCATTATGCATTCCCTCAACAGAGCCATCTCTCATCATCTGTGGCCTGGACCCTGGAAAGAAGATGTTGCAAATGGCATAAAGGTGAGATGTTACTGATGGACACATGGTTCTGAGCCACTGCCCTGCTTGTTTTCAGCTAACGCTACCTTGGTGTAGTTGGTAATGGTAGGGACATTTAGAAAATACGTCGTTGAACAGTTCTGGGTGTCTCCTTGTCAGTTGTAGCTATAGCCAAGTAACATTTACTGATTTAACACATATTTTATATCACAGGGATTGCCAAAACAAGGATTGTCCAACAACTGTGGAATGTTTGCAGTGATGGTAACACAGTCGCCTCCACTCATTATCATCATCATATTGTTTTCTGGCTTTTATAATCATTTCATTTTTCTCAGTAGTATGCATTCTACTTTGTGATGGGAGCATCTTTTGATTTCAGTGAGGTAAGGTCACTGATTAGAGTAAACGCTTGGTGGTGGACTGCTTCACTAAATTGTTTTCATATCCTACAGATGGACATGATGAAGATAAGGAGATGGTGGTGTTTAGATCTTTTAAGAAACTATCCTGTGAAGTAAGGACAATAGCTCGCTATGCTCTTTACTACATTGTATTACACCAATGGCTACTTTGTTTAAAGACTTTTATTTTGTCATGTTTACAGATCCAGAGAAGAACTACAAAGAGAGAGAAAGCGGAGAAGAGTAGAGGGAAAAGCAGCAGAGAGGGCTGACTGTGGAACTGTTCAGGTAGTTTGTGATCACCTCATTGTTACTAGAAGTGTTTTCAGTGTATATTTGCACTAAGTTTGTGTTTTGTAAATGCAATAGTGATGTTTGGAAAAGACTCAATCTTTAAATAGTCATTTATATGTTGCCAGCCTCAGTGTGCCGAAGACCACACATATGCCAAAACCACAGAGGAAGATCCTGAGGTTAGTCTCCTAATTCACAGCATGCATAATTAAGAATTGTCATTTATATTTACTTTTAAGGAGACCAAGAATCTGAATAAGGGGGGGGGGGGGGGGGGGGGGGTTAGAATGGCCTGTATCAGGGCTCCTGGAACAGATGAAAGCCAAAAGAAAATTTCTTCTGCCTTTTAGAGGCTCAAAACAGCGTTTTAGATTGCTCATAAACAGCATTATTGGTCTCCTTTAAAGTTGAAAGGAAACCACCAAAATGTTTCTTTAACTGGAAATAATACTTATTTAGAACAGCATTTTGCATTATGTTTGAAATTATGTCAGGAAAAATACTGAGAAATTTGGCATTACTTGTTGTTTTATGGTCTTGCAGATGCAGATACAATGGACACCGCCAATTTTACAGGCAAGACTCACTCATATTCATGTTGTCTTGTAATTTTATGACTGTCTCACGGTGCACATGTGTGTTGTTTTCATAGACTTGTGCTTGATGCTGTGCTCCTGGAGGTGATCCTAACAGAAGGAGGTGCAGCTTACCTGTCATTGGCACTGACCTGCAAACACCTCAACACCATTGTTTCAGATCCTGTTTTTAGGAAGAAGGCCCACTTTGCCTGGCTGGATGGTAATAAATGACCAATGATGTAAATTAATTGGCTTAATTTAATTATCATTTTGTTAATAGGTGAGATTCACTGGAGCAGGTTTTCTGCAACCTTCAAGTCTGAGCACAGGATTCCGTTCACCGTGGGAAGATGCTCTTCCTGCAACGGTCTATACAAAGACTGTGTGGGCTTCACGGGAAAAGGAC
Organism: Nothobranchius furzeri; assembly: GCF_043380555.1. Classification (NCBI taxonomy): domain Eukaryota; kingdom Metazoa; phylum Chordata; class Actinopteri; order Cyprinodontiformes; family Nothobranchiidae; genus Nothobranchius; species Nothobranchius furzeri. The sequence goes on from NC_091743.1 coordinate 39,988,051, forward strand.
GGAGAGGAAAGTACCCTCGCTATTACTCTGGTGGGATAGCCGGACACTGCCCTGGCTGTCAGCATTGAGCATGTTCAAATGTTCAAACATTGCCAAATAGTCCAGCGAAACCTTTCTGCAGCAAGTACACGCAAATGGTGTTTTTTTTTTGTAATGTTGAAAAGAACTGCTGCTGTTTTGAATTTTTTGAAACAATATCCTGTTGTTTGTTGGTCTTTCTTCTGTTAGACCAAGCACGAGTACGGAGAAGATGGAGTTAAACACCTTTTGAGTTGGCAGAATGTGGAGACAAATGATCAGAAGTCCAGTCACTGTTTTCACCGCTCATGAGGGGGAGAGCCTTTGCAACATACAGCAGGTCCCGCGATCTGCTCCTGTCAGTTGCTTCGGACAGACTCTCGCCGTTCTGCTGAAACGGCTGATTTTTATTGAAAAGCACAGGAATGTAACATACGCAGTTTGCCATACACACACGTAATTCTGCCATCTGCACCTGTAGACGCACGTCAGCTAATAGCCTTGTTAATGAAAGACCAATTCATCCCAAGGACATGCAACCTTGAGATGACCAGGACACATCCTGCAACATCCTTTGCTAACAAAGACAGTTGTTCTTGTATTGAGGAACTGAAGGAAGGAACACTTTCACTCCCTTTTGGAGTTCCTGCAGCTGTTTAGAGCTCATGCAGGAGAGAAGCACAGAGAGGCCTTTGATATTATAACATGATTCCATAATGAAAAAAGTATCATATAACAATGAATAATAAAAGAGCTTATATGAGAGTTACATATATTTTCAATCCCCCTTTTGAACTCTTTTAAGAGTTCAATAAAGATATAAGAAATCAAAACAATAACACCAAATTCCATCAAAAAGAATCCAATAAGCAAAGTTTTAAAATACAAATACAAACAATCAATCAGATTACAGCTTCTCATATTTCCAGCAGTAAAGGAATACAAAAAACATGATCATATTTTTAACTGAACATGTTACAACATGAATGGATCGCATGCTCACCGTATGAGGGCGAAAAACCCTAATTATCGTACATCAAATAGGGAAAATTCCCCCATGTCCCCCCATTTTGGAGCGAACACCTTTTGGCACAGAGTGGGCATGCCTAGGACATCAATGATCAAAAAATAAAAACAACACAATCAAAAAACTCATAGAAATGAACAGGTGAAGGGATTGTTACATAAATCACTGAACATTCTCACACTCTAACATCATCTTCTTCATCATGAGAGTCATCACTGTCATCAGAGGGTTCCCTTCCCAAATAGATGTTAGGATTGGCTAGTAACAAGGGCATCTGGATAATTGGGTCAGCAGGTGGAGGAGAGATGGCAGTGGTGATCAATCCTTGTAAAATAAATGAGGGTGTAAAATATAACCCTTGTAGAATGTTCGTATGGTGGTTACTTCTTCCCCCTGTTGAGGTCCCTCCACTGGCTCCAGGCAGCTGCAGGGGGTGATGATGTCACGATTCTCATCCTGCAGGATGTGGTGGCAGCTTGGCATGCTACCTCGTCCCGCAGAATTGGTAGCTTGACACGCTACTGTAGTCAGCTACTTCTCTTCCTGGTTTTTGGGTCCCCTTTTTTTTTTTTTTTTTTTAGGTCAGGCAGATGTCAACTGCTTCTCTTCCAGGTTAGGCTCCTCCCTCTGTGACAGGTTCTCTTGGACCTCGGTCAGGGCACGGTGTGGCTCCTCCGCTGCAGCACACTGGGTCCAATGGTACCAGGAGTCTCCTTTGCCGTCCAGCCGGACAGCGTGTGACGTCCTCTCTGTGATCCTGTAGGGTCCGGTCCACCTCGGTTCCGTCCACTTTCTTTTGGTGACCTTCAGCAGGACCCAGACGCCTGGCACCGAAGGCGAAGTATCTTCGTGTGTGTGGTTGTGGTCCAATGAAGGCTTTCTCGGCTTGTGCAGTCCAATTGATCTCGGCAGATAGTTGGTAGGAAGATTCACACTCTGGCCGGACCAGAAGTTCCCCGAACCGATCGCCTAGGGATTAAAGGTTATGCACAAAAATGTCCTAGCTCTTACTGACCCTAGCCTCTGATACCTTCAACATCAGACACATACAGTTACGAACAGCAAGCGCAATTAAAGGTACAGTGACATCACGACATGGACACACACAGACACACAAACACATACACATGCACATACACAGAGAGAGAGGGAGAGAGTAAGAATGTGTGTGGGAGAAAGAAATGAGTGGGATCCACTTTGCCACCAGCATCTCCACCTGTGTCACAGGGAAAAAATTACAAAGAAATTAAAACATAAAGCAAACAACAATAATTCAATGAGTATAAATGATCAAACTAAAATATACAACCATGCATGGGTTTTATAACAGTTCCGGCAACACTGGAGAGGAAGCCTTGTACAATGAATTCTTAAGATGTCCTTCATCAATTAGAGGTTATAGCCAAATTGTTTCAGGATCCTGAAGTTGAATTGGTCAATTTACTCAGAATAGTCCAATGGCTTTGTTGATGTTTCTCAAGGCTCGGCCATGCCCATATAGATAAATAAACAAACAAACAAGACAAACACAGTCAAACACACGGTCCATACACGTCTCTGTGCCCTCACACACCAAGCAAATGTCAGACTGAAGCGAAAGTGTGAAATACTTAACCTAACGCTAAATCAGTGGAAAGAAAAAAATAAGACCTAAAGCGTGTGATCAAATTAATCCAACAAAACTTCCCATAACTGCTGTTCTAAACTCACGTTGCGATGTGATCTCTTCAATTAGAAATTAGGACAACCACTTTACTATCAATTTCACAAAATAGTTTCAGGTTGTCCCTTACCTAAACTACCTGTCTTTCTTACCTTCTTTCTTTCTTTCTTTTTTAAGAACACTACTCGCACAAGAAATCCTAAGAATTAATTCACTACTTAAGGTTAATTCATAAATAACGAAACTGCAGTTACAGGTTTGTTTGTGCATAGTATTGGTAATCAGCAGTTTTTTTCCTTATCTCCTCATCTAGAAGTGTGTTTCTGTGCTACTCCTCCATCTATAACACAAGTTAGTATCATCCTTAAAGCGTCTGAAATTAAGCTGCATTGCTAAATCAATAACATGATTTGTGCTAAGAAATACTCCCCTATCCTCTTCCTTTTTCCAGTGGCACTGAATGACAGATTTTAGATCAATTTAACATTTTATTACTATTACGTTTCATTTAATTAATTTTGCTTTTTCTCTCTTATTTTTATCTATTTATTTATTTATGTTATTTACTTATTTATCATGCCATCCTGTGATGATAATCTTAAAGACTTTCTAGCCAATTGTCGTCAAAAAGGCCAATTAAAAATATTATGTTAAAGATTTCACAAGATAAAAATGTGAACATAATTTTTATCAAATGAGGGGTATAATTATTCAATATTTTTGTGACATTATTTTCTACGTTAGAACTTACAGCTGATAGAAAAATATAGGATCAGCTAGGTTTGGCTAGATCTGTTGGGAAACTCAACGGAGCTGAAACAACACTGTTGTCTCGGATGAGATGTTCCATGAATCATTTAGTCAGCTGAATGCCAAATTATTCATTTAATGTTTATTTTTATGCAATGAATGGAATGGGATGGAACGTTACTATAAACTGTCCGGAAATTTGCGCATGTTTGCTCGAAGGAGAGAACTGTTGAAGCCTAAAGCGTTCTCCTAGACTTATAAATAGACACCGTTTCCTTAACCAATGAAAATAAGTGATAACGCTGATGTATTCCGTTTTGAAAAGAAAATAAGGCTTTACTGCATGTCCGCTGCAGCTGAGAATCCTAAGACAATAAAGATTATATTGACGTCCAATGGTGAGTTGGGCTGAAATCCAGGTTACTAATCCTATTATTTATTTATTTATTGTTATTATTATTATCTTTTTTTTTAGGCTAACTTTCTCAGTTAACTATGTTCTACAGTAGTTTAGTAAATTTTCCACAGTTCTGACATTTCATCAATTCAACTGGTTGTTGCCAAAAAGCCTTGTTCATTACCTGACTGCAGCAAGCACTCTTTTACTGGGTGTAACCATAGGAAACAGTCTCTTTTGAGCCTCTCTTTGTAAGTCCAGGATGACCACCGTCATTGATTAAAGTTCACATGTTAGCACACATGCTCCCCCTTTTGTACTTTGTTTCATCAGCAGCAGGGCAAATAAGTTTCTGCCTCTTTGTCCATCTTGTAGTGCTCCCCGTCTTGATGTTATAAGTCACAGCTTTTGGTGAGGGCTTCCAGGTTCTCTTTGTATAGAAGTCAGAGCCAAACATTCTTTGCAGCTGGTTGTGACAGGCCCACCCAGTAAAGTTCATGCCCACCACAATGCACAGCAAACGTTTTCCTTAAATATGTTGATTGGGTTGAAATGACAGAACTGTCTCTTTTACAAATCAAAATCAACGATGGTTTTTAATAATTAGTCGACTTTATTGACTCAAAAATAAATCTGAACTACTTCCTATGCACAATTTGTTCTGAATCATCAAATCAGTTCTACACAGGTTTTAAACATTAAGCACAATCTATCCCAAATGCAAGATCCCTCCTTTCATTTTTTATTTATCTATTTTTATTTTAGGAAAATAACTACCAGTTTTTAACTCAAAACAGCCTGGTACAGTTTCTAGCCAGGTTACAGGAAATAATACTTAGTTTATCTGTTTTTTCATTATTCAGCGTCCCAAAATCCAGCCATTAACGTTAATGGTTCTTAAAGTTGAGGCAAGACAATTATTGGATTTTGTTTTATAGCAAGATTTAACAAATATTTTGTTTCTTGACTGATTATTTGTTAATTTTATGGTTTTCATAGAGATGATCCTGAGAAGTTCAGAGCTGCTTTTCGCAGCACCCTGTGCTATTTTTAGACTATGGGATTCTTGTGTGTAAAAGTGGGTGGAGTCAGGTCCCCAGGCTGAAACTCCAGTCATTCTCACTAGATCTGTTCGAGAGGAAGGATCTCCTGAATACCCTAACCAGGAGCCTTAAGGTACGTCCAAAACACCGAAAAATATCCTTTCTAAAGTCACAAATTGCTCAAAACTGCATGTTACACAGAAAAACAGAGAGAGCGAGGGAGTCCAGCTGACTCCACGGCCCATAATCAGACAAAATACTTCCTTTATAACCACAACCATGCAACTTTTGTATTTTAAAGGATTTACTTGTCATCACACTAACGATAAATTCTTTTTCTATTGTTTCCACAGTCTCTTGAACTAAATAACCATCTAGCAAAAACATGGACCGCACCGTTTCTCAAGCAGCTGCTCCCTCTATTAAAAACTGAGTCATTCAGGAGAAGGTCCAGCGAAAGCAGCATTTACTTCTCATGCAAGAAGACACGCATCCACTCATTCACAAGGCACAGAGACATTCTTTGTTTGTCACAGTCTTTTTTTTTTTTTTTAAGTAAGTCAGTCCGTCACTTATTTATTCTCTCTCTATATATATATATAATATTTTAAGCACAGAATTTATTTAACACTGCACTGGTTATTTTCAGAATTTAATGCTTACTATGCTTTTAAGCAGGCCTTATGTAACATTAGAGCAAATCCAATTGCAATTTTTTTGAGAGCGCTCTGAGGAATAGTTTATATATTTATTTTCTGCAGATCTGTTTTGATTTTACTGTTTAGCATCTATCTGACTTTATGTATATGTATATCCATATATTTCTGAAATAAAGCTGTCATATACAACCTTACTTGCATTTCTTATTGGTTTTTTTTTTTTTTTTTTTTTTTTATCTCCAGGCCACTTAACCCCCAGATCGGGGTCACTCACATGCTGCTCCGCACACAAATGATTATCACGCTTGTACACTACATATGTATATATATGTATACACATATACATACATACACACATACATATACATATGTTACTTTAAAAACCTTTTATTTATTAACTTATGGTGTTCTGTTCAAAGACTGATCAGAACAGGGTTGCAGAATTTGAATTTTGCGTAGCTCCAAACATTAATTTTAGCACTGCAGTGTAATTTACATATACGAGTTGCAACTTTTTAAAGCTCTTATTTATCTTATTTATTTATTTTCTGGTACCGCATCAGGCCTTCACACACACACCATCCAGCGCTGTACACACACACACACACACACGGAGCTCCCAAAACTCTGCTCTGCATTCTGCACTCTCCTAGTGCTGCACTTTCAATCCAGAGCCGTAAGCAGCCTCTTGCTGCGCCTCACACACACAGGCTGAACTCAGCTTACACACACAGTGAAGCTTGTCTACAGCTGTGCCTTTTTCTCTCGATTCTGCAGCCTTCACTTCCCAAATCTTGCTCCAGTTACCTCTACTGTTAACATCTACCCCTTTTTCCTTCATCGCCTTTTCTGCTGACTTTCTCAATAAAACCTTATTTCTCGTGGCTTCAACTGGGCTGCTTGTCATATTTTAAACATTGCTCATTTTATGCAAAAACAGTTACCTTAGAACATTTTTCTCATCTCATGCAAAGGTCCTCGACCTTTCGAATTTAGGGAGCTCTCTTTAGCCTCCCAGGCCCTTAACCCATACCAGGTCCTCGACCTGTACTTTAAACTTTAGGGAGCTCTCTTTAGCCTCCCAGGGCCTTAACCTAAACCAGGTCCTCGACCTGTGGACTTTTAGGGTTCCCACACCTATGGACTCTTCGCCAAGCTCTTATATAACCTCGTTATATTTCTATTCACTCGTCAGCAAATAGTGTGGTCAGCCACGACCTGGAAAATGGAATTTAGGGCTTCTCTAATAACCCTGGGCCTCCAACCCTTCTTCTGTACTATTTCCTTATCTCATTTATCATTAAACCATTGTAAAATCCTTATCTTATTTCACCATTAAACCATTACAAAAAAAATCTCTTATTTTTTCTGCACTTGTCTCCACTTTCTTCTCCAACTATTATTTTAGGACCACAGCTACTATGATTCTGGACACAAAGGCTTTGGATAAATCCAATGAGCAGTTTTTAGAAATAAGGTTCTGCTCACCTTGTTTTCCACCGCGGTGTTCTGTGCCAAGATCGTTCACTGGGTCGGTTGGTCAAATTGTCCTCCAAAAACTCCTTTTTCTTCAAAAAGAAAAAATCCTGTTCGTGACGCCAAATTTGTTGGTCTTTCTTCTGTTAGACCAAGCACGGGTACGGAGAAGATGGAGTTAAACACCTTTTGAGTTGGCAGAATGTGGAGACAAATGATCAGAAGTCCAGTCACTGTTTTCACCGCTCATGAGGGGGAGAGCCTTTGCAACATACAGCAGGTCCCGCGATCTGCTCCTGTCAGTTGCTTCGGACAGACTCTCGCCGTTCTGCTGAAACGGCTGATTTTTATTGAAAAGCACAGGAATGTAACATACGCAGTTTGCCATACACACACGTAATTCTGCCATCTGCACCTGTAGACGCACGTCAGCTAATAGCCTTGTTAATGAAAGACCAATTCATCCCAAGGACATGCAACCTTGAGATGACCAGGACACATCCTGCAACATCCTTTGCTAACAAAGACAGTTGTTCTTGTATTGAGGAACTGAAGGAAGGAACACTTTCACTCCCTTTTGGAGTTCCTGCAGCTGTTTAGAGCTCATGCAGGAGAGAAGCACAGAGAGGCCTTTGATATTATAACATGATTCCATAATGAAAAAAGTATCATATAACAATGAATAATAAAAGAGCTTATATGAGAGTTACATATATTTTCATGTTCCTCTTGAGAATAAAGTTTCTTGAAAAATTGGTTGCAGTTTATATAAAAATGACTCAAATGAACTTAATAATAAAATCAAATAGCAGGTAAAACTCAAAACAAGAGAATATAGTGAAAAAGTTGATTTAAGACTCATTCCATACAAAGCCACATATTTCAGTCTTTATTTGTTATAATTGTAATAACTTACAGATGATGGAAACCCTGCATTCAAAAATTCAGACAATTAGAATATTACATTAAAATAATCCAACACTGCTTTTAAATAGAAAATTGTCAGACATAAGTACTTTGCAATTGGTTTTGCTTTTACTAAAATAGATTAATGTGCAACATTCAAATTTTTGGAGTTTCACATGTTTTTAGAAATTATATTCATATGAAACTAAAATCCATAAAAGCCGTTCTCAGCAGCTGTTCAACAGAGCCATCCTTTTGGAAGTTATTCTTTTTGCTAAAGTGGAAAGTTTTCTCCACACATTTACCCAATTTTTTCCATTAGGTTACATGATAAAATAGCAAAAAATGAAATCAGGACAACTCATTTCATTTGGAGACACAGGTGACACTTAGGAGAGCTGATGTTACATCTTTGGAGGAATTAGGTTTAAATATCAGTTTTGAATAAATGAATAGTCTCATCAAACTCAAATGGTTACAGTTTCCTACAAATAGTATAAAACTAGGCCATTTGTAAAAATCATCCTCATGAGATTTCGAATGACACTGGCGTTTAAAAAATACCACACCAATTTAAAAAAATTGAAGTGATGTGAAAAGTGGGAAGAATCACAGTCATTCTTTGATGAAGATTATTAAAAAGTATAGTTTTAAATGATTTTTGACTGTGTCATGTTTAGTACAACGATGTACGAAAAATGTTGCAGTAAACTGTAACTATTAATGAATCAGAAACATAGAAATTACAATAGTTTACCTAGAATTATATATTGTTTCATGAACAGTTTGAATAAAGATTTTTCCAAAACGGTAGCTCAACATTAGCGCCCCTTCAGTTCCGGAAAGCAATGGCACCGTTTCCATATATGGTATTGCTGTACCCAGTGCCCACTCCCCGCCCCGTGCTACAAGCTGTAGCCAACTGTAGTTTTCAGCTTTAGGTCCCTGGGGTGCCCCTTGGTTTCCTCCGTTTCCTCCCACACCACAGACCAACACCCCCACCCAACGCCTTGCCCAATGATTACTGGTGATAGAAACCAGTCCTCTGTGACTGCTTAGGAACACGCAACAAGTCAGGGAATGGTGGATGATGAAAGTTTAATCATAAAAAGTTTGATTCTGTTTCGACCTATTAAAAATATCCCACTGACAGTATCTATCTCGTCTTTCTAAGGTTTCCACGTTTGTTTTTTTTTTGTTTTGTTTTTTTTTACCATGGAGCCAAATGGTAGTGTGATGTATCCTCCACTAGATGGTGCAAGAGCTGTGATTTCACTATTCAGAGCATTCAGTACATAAATGAAACCATGCTGTTCATCGAAATGTATGTTTGTGTCTGGCATCCAGTATTAGAACTACATGTATTTATTTGTATTTTATTTAAAGCATATTGTTGTTTTTCTTCCTTTTTTCTAATGAAACACCACTCATTGGAGAGCTTTCTCAGACCACACATGTATTTTTGCCATGGATAAATTACCCACAGTTTTTAAGACCATCCTCTGTAAGTTAAATTAATTTAAACAGAAATAATTTCAATTCAAATTCAATTCAAAAATACTTTATTAATCCCAGGGGGAAATTGATTTTAACACACACATAGCAACATGGCAAAAACATAATACTTAATAATAATTTAAGATAGACAGAGGGTCGAACTATTTTGAAATTTAATTTAAAATATAAGATTTTTTTAATGAACAGTTATTGGAGTTACTTTTTATTGCACAATTAAGGACTAACTTGATGCAATGGAAGACACACTTTTGGTTATTTGCTGGTAAACCAGTCTGAATCCTTTCAAACTGCTATCTGTGGAAGGTGGAGAGTAGGTAGGGAGGATAGGAAAGGTGTCTCACACTTGAGGGGGAGGTTAGTTGACCATGTTTAGTGGGGGAGGGGCACAAACAGAGAGACGACTAGCCCCTTGGACTCAATTGAATGTAAATGAATTTTTTGATTCAGGGAAACCAACAAAACAATCAAAATACTTAGAGGAAAAAAAACTCTTTCAGCATTTGGGGAATTAATCAACTCATAGATCATTCAAGTTCATTAAGAAATATGCAGACATCTTGATCTGTGTGGACTCAATTCTGTTTTATATTTTGTGTTACACGGATGCAAATAAGACATTTTATTCCACTTATTTATTTATTAGTTTTTAATTGTATGCAATGCTTATGAACTCATCTACCAGTTTGTAAAAAATAATTATTCTTTCCTGTTGGATCATTTTCATGTTAAAGATTTTTTTTTCATTGTTTAAATAGTTTTTTTTCTCTTTCCAAACAGTAAAAAGGACATCACCGGTTTCCCATTGATCATCTCATTGTGTGCTCCCATCAGCCTTGGCCTTCATGATCTGACCACAACCAAATGTAAGAGTTGGGATCAGTAACTCGACTGCAGTGAGAAAGTTTGGTGGAAGCAAACTAACTAATTTATAGCATTTTAAGTTGTAAAATAATTTTATTTATTTACTTGTAATCAGAATCATCAAAATACACAGCAAAGTTGTATTGGATAATCATATTTATTATTTTTTTTGAATATTTTAAACCAAACATTTGTATTTCCTTTAAGCGTGTATGTGTGTGCCACCACAATGCACAACTATATGGCTACATAAATAAATGAAAACAAACGTGATTATTTTCCGGTCTATAAATAAAAACTCTCCCCGGTGGCGACTCCCGGGGTACTGGTGAGGGTGTAGTTCGTTCCCAGGTCGAACCCAACGGTTCGGCTCAGCTAGCAGGAGAAATATAACTCCATTACCCAGAATCCCCGTGGCCTGGCTACGAGCTGGCTGGCTCCGCTCTGGGAGTGTTTCCCATTTAAACAAACACGGTCTGACCGAAGATGGCGGAGAGTTTGAGCTCTAAAACAAACTGCTGTAGTCAGTGAAAGCGTCGACGCCGGTGAGTTTTCACTACTGGTTAATGACTGGTTAATAAACACCTATTAAAACCCACTACTAGTTAGTATTTAGACGCGTATGTTTGTTAGAGAAACAGTTGGTGCTGCTTCGCCTCCTTGCTGCTCTGGATTTAAGCTACCGCGTTTAAGCCAGCCGCCTTATTTATCTGAGTGTTTGTTGTGGACTTTTAGTCAGAATGCTGCTTTACCGTCAGCTGTGAATGAAGCAGTAATTACTCTAGCTTATTTAACATCTCCCTCTAGTTTTCGCTGGTTATTGACGTTTCCATTAGCCTCTAGCCACAAAGTTTACCAGACATTGACTTTGATTCGCTGAGACTCTTATCAGCCCTGCTCTGTAATCAGCTGGCAATCAGCTGGCCTTTTAAATCCGTTTTTGGGTTTTAAAATGTTTTATTTATTTTACCAGACAGAGCTGGCCCTGTAGATTAGTCAATGTAGAAATAGTGTTTATTTTTATTATACAGTAGTTTTAGTTTCAGCTGCAGCAGGTTGAGTCTACTGTTTCCACTGCTGTTGATTCACTGTGAAGGGATGTGAGGATTATAATCGATTTTGTTTTTGTATCTATGTATGAAGTGAAGTTGGGGAAAACTTCTCAGAAATGACACATTTGTTGTGGGACTGAAGAATCAGTGGCATGAAACCAACAGGAAGTTGTGATTTTCTTTCCTCCACTGCTGAAAATCGGGTTCTGGGAAATCCACGCATCTGTCATGTATTTGCAGGACTGTGTGTATGACATGGCCGAATCTGGGTTTTTAGAAGAAGAAAATATCCTGTCTATATCGCCTCTCAAGATAAAAATCACGAGGCGCTTCACAAAAACAAAAAATGTAAAAAACTAAAAAAGAATTTAGAAAATGGTTAAAAATATATTTAAAATGAGCAAAAAAAATAGACAGTTGTGCTTAAAAAACAAAATGTTAAGAAAGAGAGTGAGTGAGTAGGAAAGAGGGAAATCAGTGGATCCTGAGGAAGGTGGAATAGGTGGGGAGAGCAGAATAAAGAGAGTGGTGAAGAAGGTCATACAAAAGCCAGCTTGAACAAGTGAGTCTTCATCTGCTTTTTAAAGGAGACCACTGAGTCCACTGATCTCAGGCTCGGGGGAGAAAGGTCCTGAGTCTGGGGTAGGGCTGGGCGATATGGCAAAAATAGAATATCACGATTTTTCCAATATTTTATCACGATTTCGATTTTATCACAATTTTTTATCCATGAATAGGATAACTTCAATTGCGTATTAAAGAAGAGAAACATTGAATAAACAAACATTTATTCATATTAGGGATAATCAACACAGTGCTAACACACTTATATTTTAAACTCACACCAGAGATGATAAAAGCCCTGAGAGAAACTATTACAAAAATCAGTTTTTCTCATTTTTCAAGTAACTTAACATAAATTAAAATCGTAAACATATTTAAAGTGCAAACATGTCAATTGCAAACGTATTGTGCAAACATTAACTTGTTCAAAATACTATGTAGCTCCCAGTTGCTCATGTAGTGGATAGTTAAGCTCAAATACGGCTCTGATGTGCGGCTGGACCAGAGATCGCTTGTGGTAGCAAAAAACTGCTCATTCTGAATATTTTCTGCAACTCTCACTTTGCATTCAGCGTACATGCGTGGAATGGCTGTGTTCGAAAAATACTTGCGGCTGGAAAACTCGTAGCGCGGATCCAATGTTTTTATCATGTTCTTAAATCCCGCTCCTACTGTTCGCACGGGACACAAATATTTAACCAAGTGGTACGTCACTGCATCTGTCACACTGTTCCATCGTCTGCTGTCTCTGTCGTAGGGAGTGAGTTTTGTGAGTGTTTGTTAGCGTTTGCTGCCTGGAAGAAGCGCTAGCCGCTGCAGCCGCAGGCTTTTTAGCTTTAGCTGCCAGCTGGCTCTCATTGTATTGTTTGGGATGCCTTCTTTTCAAGTGATTAAACAAGTTTGTGGTGTTGCCATCACTTGCCTTGACGCTCTCCTTGTAAATGACGTTTCGCTGCTCTTTGTCATCTGGTGAAAAACCAAACCATATAGAGATGGGTACCTTTGACATTTGAATCGATCCGGTACTAATTCTCAGTACCTACGAATCGATACCGGTACTTAACGGTACCAATTTGATACTTTTGAGTGTTTCATATTTTAATTCTCTTTTATAATTAAATATATATTAGGGCTGCAACAACGAATCGATAAATTCGATGAAAATCGATTACTAAAAGCGTTGGCAACGAATTGCGTCATCGATTCGTTGTGTCGCACAACTCTTCCAAAAGCGCCCCCCCTTCCCGCCCGCCGTTGCGCGCAGACCAGAGCAAGTCAGATCAGCGCGAGGGAGAGCCGGCAGATCAGCGCAAGGGAGAGCCGCAGATCAGCCGAGGGAGAGCCGGCAGATCAGCGCGAGGGAGAGCCGGTACCGGCAGATCAGCGCAAGGGAGAGCCGCAGATCAGCCGAGGGAGAGCCGGCAGATCAGCGCGAGGGAGAGCCGGTACCGGCAGATCAGCGCGAGGGAGAGCCGGCAGACTTGTGCTGCTGCGAACCGGTTCTGCATTGTTGCGCAGCGATCCAGGCAGCTGCTTCCAGCGCACGGTCCATTCTCAAAGTGGCGCAACCAAAAAACTATAATTAGCACACGATCGTTCATGTCTGCACATGTTCTCTATTTTCTGTCTTATTTGTGCCTGAAGCTCGCTACTGCGGAGCTCATCACCTGTGCTGTGGTGATGTCACCTCACTGACGCAGCATCGAAAACGCGCTCTGAGCTTTTCGATCAGGAGATCCCTTTGATCTGCTCAAAAGTAACTGATGAGGTGAAAAGGTAAGAATCCAGGCAACAGATTTTCTGGAGAGTTTAGAGGAGATGCAGGAAGATGAGAGACAGACAGGACAGGAAAATAGTTAAATAAACAAAACAAAGTGTTGAAAAGTAAAATGTAGGTAGATTTATCTCCACTACGTGTTTTTACCAGTTAAAAACAATAAGTTATACACATGTCATATTTATACATCTGATCAATTCAGATCACCTTCAAAACTCAGTCACACACCCAGGGCCGTTTCAAGACATTTTGGGGGCCAAGGCAAAATGCCCCCCCCCCCCCCCCCCCCCCCCAACTGGGCTCCCCAGAAGCCTCTGTGTAATTCATACCCTCTCCAGTAGTGTTAGTTATACGGTGTTTATAAAAGCCCCTCAGACATTACTGACATGTTCTAATATCAGATGAAAAACTAAATTATCAGACATGCTGTCTCATCTGCTTCTTTTATAAACTTGCAAAAAGTAACAAAACCATTTGAAAGCCACTATTTGTGGATTCTCTGAAAGTTTCCATGGAGTGTGTGACAACTTATTTTTTTCATTGATCCTACCGTCTAATCTCACAGCTGAAACAAGCATCCTTAATAATCTGTGCACAGGAAGCGTACCGATGCTGTAGTAAAACAAAAGGTATAATAATTTATTATTAATAAAACCTTGTTGCAGCACTAAAGCAGAAAAATTAGATTTTGCATTAAATATGCAAAATATGTACATATGAATTGTTTTAGAGCCCTTAAATTGGCAGAATCTGATATTAATTTAGTTCTTACAAAAAATGGGTCCCAACATGGTTTGTGTGGCGTTGCCATAGTGTGACGTCATAGGCACAGATCCCCTGTCCTCTTGTTTGGAAATGGAAATATGGTCACCCTACTTTGAACGTCAGTTGAGAGTCAGTCTCATGCAGACTGACCAATGACGAGAGGGCCTCAAGTTAAGACCCTCTCCTCATTGGTCAGTCCACACGAGGTGGGTCAAAGGTTACTCTGGGCGGGTTACGTGTTGTCAGGCATTCAAGTATTGAGTATATTTACTGCATATTACAGTAAAATATTCTATATGTGACCACATTATGGTGATCCTTGGGTCGTGATGATGGAGCCCTTGAATATTGTTGCCCAGGGTACAACAAAGTGTTAATCTGGCCCTGGTTCCGCCGTCACATTCCCGCAGAAACTGGTTGATCACACCGGGGCCAGACTACTAACATGTGGTTTTACAACCACAATGTCCTCAGAAGCAAAAACGCTTTTAAAAGGGAGGGAGGAGTCCTAACTGTTGCTGCAGGCGTGTTGTGTGAGAGTGCAGTTATATACTGGTTAATATATTTTTGGGTTCAGTTGCTTTCATGTGACCTAATGTGAGTCTATTTGGGATCATTGGAATGATCAGCAGCATTTCTTTATGTGACTTTTTGGCAGTAGCCCAGGGCATCATCGCAAGGAGGATGGCATTCATTTACTTTTGTTTTATTTGGTATTTTTTCAGTCATTTTTGGAAATAGTGATCAATTTTGATTAATTCACAGCCTATGTTTAATTACATTTAAAATAAATGTCAACAGATGAGATCAAACAAAACAGATGAGAATTGCCCTTAAGCTGTTTAACTTGGACCAAGCATTTTAGGTCACAGATAGATGTAGCTTAGGGTCTCTGTCTATACACCTTATAAGACAATTTAGGTGATGGCATGTTGTTTTTCTGCTATTGAACTGTTTTCTAATAATGTTGTGTTAAATAAAGTGAAGGAAGGAGAGAAATAACGTTTCCCTAGCAGTTTTTAAAAATTTCCCCATGTAATCCGATTAATCGTGTCGAGACCCCATCCGATTAATCGATTATCCAATTAATCGTTTGTTGCAGCCCTAATGTATATTTTTCTCAATATATAACAATATTTGATAAATATCACTATAAATAACATACAACAGTTTGTATTTTAACATCGTCCTTGTAGTTTTATAAGCTGATAATTAAACTGAAGCAAACATCTTTACTGTGAACTAAATTTACTGCGTATCTTCATTCCTTTTGCCGTCTTTGTTCATTTGATTTTTCCTACTGGGAAGTTAGAATTTCCGAGGAGAAAGCGAACGCACCATTGGCTGATAACAACGGTGGCAATGGAAGCTAACATATCAAGCTAACATTATCTTAAACAGTTTATTTAGCTGCTGGTGCAGATTAAAACGATGATGCCTCACACTTAGATCGTTGTCACTGGTTTCATCTTCACCCAATCACCCGTCGCATTTAGTAAAGTGAAGCCAAACTTTAGCGCGCGTTCATGTTCATCTAGTCGGAAATTCGGAGTTCCGAGGAGAAAGCGAACGCATCATTAGCGAAACGGAAGCTAACATATCGTATCAAGGTAACGTTATCTTAAACATTTTATTTACCTACCAGAGCAGATTAAGATGAAAATGTCTCACTTAGATCGTTGTCTGTCGCTGGTTTCATCACCCAGTTACCCATCACATTTAGTGAAATGGACCCAAGTGTTAGCGTGCGTTCTTTCTACCATGCTGCTCTGTTTACAACTCACTCGCAGGGACCGATGACATAACGCTCTTGCGCATGCGCAGCTTTCTTGGCAAGTTCTCGTTATGACGGACGGGTACCGAAACGAGGCACCGTTTGAAATGACGTGAATCGGTGCTCGGTCGGTACTATGGAAAAGGCGTTCCTCTTCGGAACGAAAACCTCATTGTCGCTCTCAGCCGCGGCCGAAGCCATGTTTGTTCACACACAGGTGAAAACAAGCGGGGCACTAATATATTACTATGACTCACTCTGATTGGTTAAGGGTCAAATAAAGGCGTGTCATTCGCCTGAGGTAAGTTCCCTTTTCATTCAGAGGCAGAAATTCAACAGCAGAGCTGTGAATCGTGATAAAAAGGTCTCTCAGAAATGACAGACCGTCAGATGTGTAGATCGTAAAACGGTCTAAAATCGTCATATCGCCCAGCCCTAGTCTGGGGGCCACAGCAGCAAATGATCCATCACCTTTGACCTTTAGCCTGGTGCTGCACAACCAGTAGGCTTTGATCACTGGACCTCAGGGACCTGCTGGGGGTGTAGGGACTAAGAAGATCACCAATGTAAGATGGTGCTTGTCCATGTAAGGCCCTATAGACCAGAACCAGGATCTTGAAATGAACCCTGAAGTTGACTGGCAGCCAGTGAAGCTGGAGGAGAAGCGGGGTGATGTGGGTGTGTTTGGAGGACTTGGTCAGAAGCCGAGCACAGGCATTCTGAACCACCTGTAGACGGTTCAGGGAGGTTCTGCTCAGACACGTGAAAAGAGAGTTACAGTAGTCTAAGCGTGAGGAGATGAAGGTGTGGAGAACTGTGTCAAGTTCAGAGCGGGGCAGAATGGGACTCAGCTTAGCAACATTCCTGAGATGGAAGAAGGAAGAGCGAACGAGAGAACTGACATGAGAATCCAGGGTGAGAGCTGGGTCAAAGGTCACGCCAGGATTCCTGACAGAAGGTTTGGTGTGAGAAGCAAGCTGACCAAGAGAGTCTCTGACTTTGGGAACCAGCTTGTCTGGGGCACAGATGAGGATCTCAGTCTTATCTTCATTCAGCTGTAGAAAGCTCCCAGCCATCCAGGCTTTGATAGAGTCTAAGCAGGTGTGTAACAGCTGCAGCTTAGACATCTCATGGGGATTAAAGGAGATGTACAGTTGGATGTCATCTAGAGCTGAGGAAAATAATGAAATAATCGATGCATCGGGATGCGGACATAAACGATTCTGCATCGTAGAAGAGTACGCCTTAATCGATTATAGTGGAATGTAGTTTTGTTTTTTAATGGCGGCACCAGCGCTGCATCCAAATCTGTCAGAGTGAGTGTCCTCCACATTCACCAGCTGGTTCCACCTTAATGTGGTACTGCAGGGCTGAGCCTAAAGTTGTCACCTGAGACTGAACCGGAACCGAATCAGCCTGACCGGTTCTGTTGGATTTGGGCCGTGAATTAAGTTAATTGAGCGGGTTGTCGTGCGGCGCGCTCCGCTCGCTCGATCAGCGACTGAGAGAGAGACTGTCTGCTCACACAAGAGAGAGGATCGGAGGACGCTCCTCCAAACCGATGCTCCAAACACACGTTATTATTTTCATAATTTAATTATTATTTCTCCTGGAAGCGCTCAGTCAGACTGCTTGTTGTAATGTAGGGAGATCCAGTCTTGGGGAGGGGGCGGGGTCAATGACGGCGGCTGCAGCATGATCATCTGTCTCTTTTATTTAGGGACACGGAGAAATTAAAAGGAGAGAGAAATAGAAGATAGAAGTTCTTGTTCCACTTTATTCTTTTGTTTCATGATGATAAACTGATGTTAAATTCAGCTTAAAGAGAAACTAGGAGGAAACTTTGGTTCATTTTAGGTTACAGGAGGTCTTGTCTCCTATCTGCTCCTCCAGAGACAGCATGGACATGAGGGTTAAAGGGTGAGGGTCACACAGGACAGGTTGGTGGAAAGGTTTGTAGTTAGCTGGTTAGTGAAAGAGATCCATCAACTGGGTAATTTAATCCTAATCCAGCCCACAGCCTTCTGCTGGTGTTATTATCAGAAAGAATAAAACACACATCTTAAATATTATTGGAAGTGTAGAATTTGTTTTATGTTTTATTATTTTCTGCATCAAACAGAATTTGATTCATTCTCCAACATTTCAGAAATGAACCACGGGGTTCAAATGAAACTAAGCAAACATTTCATTTGGTGTTATTTCTGACACCCTTTAACTGTGGCTTAAATATTTGACTCTAGAGCTGCTCAGAGACATTAAACACTCATATATGAACCCATTATGTATTTTATTATTACATTATGTGTCCTGTAGGTTTTCAGTACCTTTTTAGATTTTGTGAGTTTTTGCAAAGCGTGTTTTTCTCAGCCTGAGGCGTGGTGTTGAACGAGGAAACAGATTGTTTTACTTTGTTAAATCTTCTTAAATGTTTAAAATGTTTTGTCCTAACCTGTTGTGAATGGAGAGCTTTTGAGGGATGGCAGGTTGTGTTGCTTACGGTTTTTGATTAAAAAAAAAAAGCAATTATCTGACATCTTCTATTTATCGATGAAAACAAAATCAATATAAAATAATCGGGATATCGAATCGAATTGAATCGTTGACCCAATAATCGTAATCGAATCGGGAGACAAGTGAAGATTCACACCTCTAATGTCATCTGCATAAAGATGGTAGGAGATTCCTTTGAAGGAGCTCAAGATGTGCTGAAGAGGAAGCAGATAGAGGAGGAAGAGCAAAGGCCCCAGCACAGAACCTTGTGGGACACCATGGGTAAGGGAGGTGGTGGAGGACCTAAACTTGGAGACGGCCACAGAAATGGAGCGCTCAGAGAGATAAGAGGAGAACCACTCCAGAGCAGTTCCTGATAGGCCTACCTAGTCTCTCAGCCTCTCCAGTAGCAGGTGATGGCCAACAGTGTCGAAGGCTGCAGTCACGTCCAGCAGGACCAGAACAGAACAGTCCCCTGCATCACTGTGAGTCAGAAGGTCATTAGAGACCCTAAGAAGAGCTGTTTCAGTAGAATGAGCTCTACGAAAACCTGACTGGAAGCTATCATAGATGTTGTGTTCATCAAGAGCAGCTGTGAGTTGTTTAGCCACAACTAGGACTGTAGCGAAGCCTTGATGTCATTGACGGCTCGATTCTAAAAATTCGTCGACGTCAGATCCGGTAGTCGACGCACCACGCCCACTTGTTGCATCCCCAGGAGTTTGTAAATAGAGGTTGAATCTGCCTGTTTTTCCTCTAGTTCGCCCTCTTCTCTGCCTTCACTAACATCTCCGCCAAATACAGACGAACCAGAACAATGTCAGTCCGCTACTAGATTCCTTTCCTGTTTTGCCCGCCTTCGTCTCCCAGCAACGGACAACAACTTCTGGGGTCAAATGCGCTGCTTCGTCTCTATCGCAGATGTAGAAAATCACTGGGAGCGTTTCTCCCTTCATAAAGGAGCTTCTTTCAGACATTAGGAGAGCTGTTTTGGTGGTAGCAGTCTCTCCTCCGTGCTGGTCTGTTTGCTGCTGGGTATTTTTGGTTTATTTAAACTTGGTAACTTGAACTTAATGTTGGTAAAGCTACTGTTAGCATTTTTTGCTAACAGCTTCTTGCGTTTGGATAAGCTGTTATGTTTTGGTTTAGAGTTCATCTTTTTTGTGGTGCAGATCTCCCTTTTATTACATTTACGCCTGATTTATGCATCTCCGTCTGTGTCAGTGCGGAGACATGCAACGCCATTATCCGTCCTTGCGTAGGGCTCCGGCAGGCACGCAAGTACGTACGGAGTCGAACCCACTTTTTTAAACATCCGTCGAACGAGACGGATTACGCAAGCTTGTGATTGGTCAGGACGCTGCTGTTGTTTACAGCGCCACCATTGCAAAGAGAGCCGAGGATAACAAGCGGCAGACACGGAGAAGCTTGAAGAAAACCTCGCAAAAAAACTCAAAATATGAACGTTTAATTCTCCCGTGACTGGAGGAGTGAAAAGATGCGCAGCAAGCATTTTATTTGTGGACGGAAATGACAGGAAACGTGGGTTTAGAGGTGGGGAGCGCATGAAGAGGTGGGAGAATGAGAGACAAATATGTCCGTGTTAAAAGTAGGGCTGGGGGTAAACGATTATTTTTAAAACGATTATTCTGACGATTATTTTATCGAATAGTCGACTATTCTAATGACTATTTAGAAAATTAATCTAATGATTATTTTTCTATTGCACAATTAACAAAAACCAGAAAATCTCAAATAAATTCCTCAAAAAAATTGATAAATTCTTACTGTAAGAGAATAAACACTACAGGCCTTCCATTTTGTATAACACTGCTTTTATTGTGTTGCGGTTGGTTATGTTCTGGTGACGTGTAGAACTTGGGAGTGCAGGCTGCTGCCTGAGAGGTGGTAGAAGATGGTGTCTCCATGCTGCTTTGTTTTAGTCACTTATGTGCGTGAGGCGAGTGGTCTTACGGGTTAAACCAAACTCAAGGTGATATTTTAAACTAAACCGAAAACCACAACACTCTAAATGTAATAAAAGGGAGATCTACACCACAAAAAAGATTAACTCTAAACCAAAACGTAACAGCTTATCCCAACGCAAGAAGCTGTTAGCGAAGATGCTAACAGTAGCTTTACCAACGTTAAGTTCAAGTTACCAAGTTTAAATAAACCAAAAACACCCAGCAGCAAACAGACCAGCACGGAGGAGAGACTGCTACCACCAAAACAGCTCTCCTCATGTCTGAAAGAAGCTCCTTAATGAAGGGAGAAGCGCTCCCGGTGATTTTCTACATCTGCGATAGACACGAAGCAACGCATCTGACCCCGGAAGTTGTTGTCCGTTGCCGGGAGACGAAGGGGCAAAACAGGAAAATAATCTAGTAGTGGACAGACGTTGTTCCGGGTCTTCGGTATTTGGCGGAGATGTTAGTGAAGGCGGAGAAGAGGGCGAACTAGAGGAAAAACAGGCAGATTCCTCCTCTATTTACAAACTCCTGGGGATGCAACAAGTGGGCGCGGTGCGTTGACTTCCGGATCTGACGTCGACAATTTTTTAGAATCGCGCCGTCGACTTCGTCGAGGCTTCGCTACAGCCCTAGTTAAAAGTCTCTGATATACAAAAAAACATAATATAAACACACTATATTGGACCGGATACATGACAGGATACCACAGAACAGCGCTACGCCCTCTGTGGTCCTGCCGGGCAATTGCTTTGCAACGCTCCCCAGGAGACGGAGAAGTATGAGAGCAAAATGCTTCCGTCAGTCCGTGCGTGTCTGTCCCTTGCGGAGCTGACGGAGAAGTATAAACCAGGCTTTACAGTGTTGTGGGTTTTCGGTTTAGTTTAAAATATCACCTTGAGTTTGGTTTAAACACCCAGTTTAGAGTTTGGACCTTTGGAGATCCATATTTTGGTCCAGAACCCTGTAATCTTTGCCCAGTGGGACATCCCTAGTTATTTGTACTTTTGTTTTAATTCCCCACAGGCAGAATTTGTTTTATTATTCCCAACCTGTGGATGGAAAGATTTATGTTTTTTTGTTGTTGTATAATTTTAACTTTTAAATCCCTGTGTTATTGTCCCTTCCTTTTTGCACATGAGCCAAACTCCCCAGGAAGGGTCGTAACACCACTCACCTCACGCACATAAGTGACCAAAACAAAGCAGCATGGAGACACTCCGTCTCCAACCACCTCTCAGGCAGCAGCCTGCTCTCCCAAGTTCTACACGTCACCAGAACATAACCAACCGCAACACAACAAAAGCAGTGTTATACAAAATGGAAGGCCTGTAGTGTTTATTCTCTTACAGTAACAATTTATCAATTTTTTGAGGAATTTGTTAGAGATATTTTGGTTTTTATTAACTGTGCAATAGAAAAATAATCATTAGATTAATTGTCTAAATAGTCATTAGAATAGTCGACTATTCATTAAAATAATAGTCAGAATAATTGTTTTAAAAATAATCGTTTACCCCCAGCCCTAGCCACAACATTTTCCAAGATCTTGGAGATGAACGGAAGTTTAGAGATGGGTCTGAAGCTGCTATGGAGAGACGCGTCAAGACTCGTTTTTTTAAGAAGCGGGTGGATTACAGCATTCTTAAAGTAAGCAGGGACCTGACCAGAAACCAGAGAAGCATTAATTATAGAGAGCCTGCTGGGACCGATGGACTGAAAAGCACTTTTAAACAAAGATGAGGGTAAGATGTGGAGGGGGCATGCAGAGGTCTTCATAGAGTTAACTAGTTTGGTTTACTCAGGCAAAGAAACCGGAGCAAAGCTATCTAGGATGATGGGCCTGGTTGGAGTCGGGAGAGGCAGCGATAAGGCTGAAGGAGAGATGCTAGATCTAACCTTATTGACTTTGTCCACAAAGAAAGACAGAAAGTTCTCACAGTCTGCAACAGAGTGGATGGAGGCTGTAGGAGAGGCAGGAGAGACGATGCTGCTGATGGTGTTAAACAGCAACTAGGGGTTCCTTTTGCTCTGGGACACCAGGTTGGAGAAATAGGAAACCCTGGTGTCTCTGACTGCAGAGTTAAAGGATGTCAGAAGATCCTTTAGGTGCAGAAGATGGACAGGGAGATGGGTTTTCTTCCACAAACGCTCAAATTTTCTGCATTGGCCCTTATGGCTGCGAAGGCTGTCATTAAACCAGGGAGTAGGGTTCACTGCAGGAACTGATCTGGTTCTGACAGGACAGATGTTGTCCAGAATGGAGAGGCAGTGCTCGTTGAACTGAGAAGTTAAGGAATCTGGGTCATTATCAGAAGAACAGGTTTGATCAAAAGCAGCAGAAAAATTGCTAGCTGTGCTCTCATTAAGAAAATGAGAACTAACCATACGGCGAGCAGGAGGTGGAGATGCAGAAACTGACAAGTTAAAGAAAATGCAATGGTGATCTGAATTATAAACGTCCTCAGGACAAACACTGTCAGCATTTAGACCCAGGGTAAAAACAAGGTCCAGAGTGTGCCCCCTGGTGTGTGTGGGGCCAGAAACACGCTGGGTAAAGCCGAAGGAGTCCATCAGGCTGGAGAAATTCATGGCAAAGTGATCAGAGGGATCATCAACGTGGATGTTAAAATCACCCACAATCACCAGTCTGGACAGCTTCACAGTGGAGGATAGAAAGTCACTAAACTCCTGAAGGAAAGAACTGTTTGGACCAGGTGGACGATAGACCACAGCACAGTAGAACGGGTCCTTACGCCCGACTTTAATCTGCTGCAGTTCAAAGGAAGCAAAGTGACCAGAGGTTGTAGAGCTACATGGAAGATGGTCTCTGAAAACAACAGCTAGGCCTCCACCACGACCAGAACCCCGGGGCTGGCTAAGAAAAGAATAACCACTCGGACAGAGTTCAATCAGACCAGAATAATCAGATGTTTGCTGCCAAACTTCAGTCAGAAACAGAAAATCCAGTTTTTAGACAGAATTAGATCATTGAGCAGGAAGGACTTATTGTTAACAGAGCGGGTGTTTAATAGAGCCATGCTGAATGAGGTGGAGGAATCAGAAACTACAGAAACAGCTGGAGTTAGTGGACGTAAATTAGCAGGGTTAGATCCACGGTGTTTATAAAAACCACTTATGGAGGGAACAGGAGGAGAAACCACTGAGGATTGAGGATAAACCGACCTTAAAAAACTCGGACGGAGAAACTGCGCCACAATGCGGCCTGGCGGGAATGCGGAAGTGGCGCTCAAGTTGCCAAACAAAGGACAAGAAGCTAGAAGATCACGCTGATGTTAACTAGATAAACTACGCTTTAAGAGAAGTCTTACTCTCACCTGGATTCCTGCTCGTTTACCTCTTTTCCTCCTACGTTTTCTCTGGACCGGATAAACATCGCTGGAGGTGCCCTGGTTGGAATCGCCGTTTGGTTCCAGGCCAGTGCGCCACTCAGATAAACAAACAGGGAGGTACATCCTCGGTGCATCTTGGGCGATCGCGAACAAACGGAAGGACAAAAGAGTCTGTCAATCTTAGGAGATGGTAGCAGGGGCACTACTGAAGAGGATCGCAGACAGCAGCAAGGTGGAAAAGAGGAGGTTAGTGGAGAAAAGTTTGAATAAGTGGCTGGTGACTGCGGCTAAGCCAAGCACAGGCACCATCTTGTTCCTGACTGGAAGCGGAAATCCGGGGCTGCTGATGAAGTCGCCAAACAAAGGACAAGAAGCTAGAAGATTGCGCCAATGTTTACTAGATAAACCATGGTTTAAGCAAATACCCGCTTTGTTAACATGCTGATGAAGCCTGTACTCGTGTGTTTTGACAGTTGAAGTTTCACTCCAGGGAGCTCTCAAGGTTTGGGTCTACGGTGTGTGTTGTAACCTCCAGTTCCTGAGGTTGTTGGAGGACATTCTTGGAGAGTGCACTCATGTGTTGGCAGACAATGGGACTGTAGGTTTGTGTAGGTCTAGGTGTGTGATTGGCCTTTCTGCCTGAGGCCATCCCTGCCAAAACTTGCATCCAGTTACATTTCAGTGATAAATGGCATCAGAAAGTCAGAAATCATCCTGTCCTTTTTTGTCAAATAGTGAAAATTATGTAGAGTTTGACATTAGAAAATGAGAAGTGCTGAAGACAGCTTTCATGCCACCAGGTGAACTTACTTGTTTTTATTTGAAGTTTGATATATTACCATTACTCAGGCGAAGGGTTAGGGTTTTGTAAGTTGAAGAGCCTTCGCTGTGGGAACCTGTCCATGAACTGCTCACGCTCAGGACCAATGGAGCCCCTCATCCCCCATTCTCTGTCCCTTTATCTAGCCCTGTCTTTCTCCCTCACACAGGGTGTCATGCTCTCTTAACAATGAATCAATCTTTGGGGGGATTCTTTGACTGCAGATGGGGTGCTGAAGTGACTCCGGTGCAGCGCTTTCGCTCTTTGTCTGCCATCCCGTGTTCACAATAATTCATTAACTTATCACTTTTTTTCTAACAGGTCTGGGAGAAGTCTCTCTCTGACTCTTATCCCACCAGCAGAGCAGGGTTATTGTAAGATGTATGTTTGGGAGGCTGTTTAAAAGCAGATGTTACAATTAATTCATGAAAAAATACTTTGGATGTTCACAGACATATTCATTGATATAAGTGTGTGTGTGTGTTTGTGTCTTTATGCCATCCTCCCTTTTCAGTTGAGATTAGTTTTATTTTACTGATCATAAATTTAGTTAAAGTCCTATCCAGGAGAGTGTAGCCTATTGTATGACAGGATAAATCAGCCCATGGAAGAAAAGAAAAGTTTGTTTAAAATCAAAAATCATTACAGTGGCCTTTGACCCAATTACTCTGCTGCAAACACCTTCATGAAATTCACATCCACAAGAAAAATCGTTGAAACTTTGGCTAAAGGTTCATCACACTGGACCAAGCGGTTATGTTCATTTACGGTAACCCAACAGACAATGTTTCTGCTCCGTGACTTTAGAGCTAAGACGTCACAGGGTGCTACAGAGCCGAGAACAGGCCTGTCTGGTTTACAGCTCACTTATACGTTTATCTGGCACGCTAACACCTTCAGGTGCTTTTGTCTAGTTAGTGTTGAGGTGATTCCTGTCTAAAACCAAACACTGATCAACACAACTACATCTAGCTTTAACTGTTAGTCAGGGTTGTGTGGCCCACAGCTGTTAGCTTTCAGAAACATAATTTTATATTGTGAATATTCGGTTTTTACCTAAAACTTTACTATCAAACACACTCTCCCTTCGATCAGGACTAACATGCATGTTTTTGTGATTGTCCAGATGTGTGGAAATATCTGTTCTCTGTAGGGTTGTCACGGTGTGAAAATTTAACCTCACAGTTATTGTGACCAAAATTACCACGGTTTTTGGTATTATTGCGGTATTTTTTTAAATGTGCTACATTTTCACGCAATTAAATAAACCCTGTATGTCAGGAAATATTGTCCTCAGTTTGTGTCTAAATTTTGCCTAAAATGTGTTATTTTGTAATTATGTTGTTTATTTGTTTACATTTTTCCCTTTAGTCTTTAAAATACCAATATTTGCCCATAACTTCTTATTTTATGTCTGTTTGATGTCATCATTTTAAAATATTAGATCAGATGTAGGGCTGCAACAACGAATCGATAAATTCGATGAAAATCGATTACTAAAAGCGTTGGCAACGAATTGCGTCATCGATTCGTTGTGTTGCACAACTCTTCCAAAAGCCCCCTCCCGCCCGCCGTTGCACGCAGACCGCAGAGCCGGTACCGGCAGGTGTTTAGAAGAGGAACATGGCGGAAGCAGCGAGACCCAAAAAAGTAAAAACTTCTAAAGTTTGGGAGCATTTTCAGTTAAATCATGGCTGCATGGTGGCGCAGTGGTTAGCTTTGGATAAAAGCGTCTGCGAAATGAATAAACATAAACATAAATCAGGCGAAGACATTCGTTACCTGCAACGTTTGTAGGTCAGACTTAGCGTGGCACGGGAGTACTACAGTGATGGTGCAGCGTCTTAAACGCAAGCATGTCAGAATCATCAGCGAGGAAGGAGAGAGCTCGGTGTCCGGGTACGTTAAAAACTTTTCAAAAGTGATTCACCCAAGCCCCGGATTATTACACACTCTAGACATGCCCAAAGCTCTAAAGAAAAGTCTATTAAATCGTAAGCGCGACGCTTATTAGATAAACGGGGGGGGGGGGGGGGATGGGACTCGCGCTACTGCGAACCGGTTCCGCCGTCACATTCTCGCAGAAACTGGTTGATCACACCGGGGCCAGACTACTAACATGTGGCTTTACAACCACAATGTCCTCAGAAGCGAAAACGCTTTTAAAAGGGAGGGAGGAGTCCTAACTGTTGCTGCAGGCGTGTTGTGATGAGAGTGCAGTTATATACTGGTTAATATATTTTTGGGTTCAGTTGCTTTCATGTGGCCTAATGTGAGTCTATTTGGGATCATTGGAATGATCAGCAGCATTTCTTGATGTGACTTTATGGCAGTTGCCCAGGGCATCATCGCAAGGAGGATGGCATTCATTTACTTTTGTTTTATTTGGTATTTTTTCAGTCTTTTTTGGAAATAGTGATTAATTTTGATTAATTCACAGCCTATGTTTAATTACATTTAAAAATTAGTTGTTTGATATCCCCAATTATAATAAATGTCTACAGATGAGATCAAACAAAACAGATGAGAATTGCCCTTAAAGAGCAAGTCACCCCCAAATAAACTTTTTTTTGCTGATAAACTAAGTAAACGAGTGTCTAATCGTGCTGCAGACACGTGTTGTCAATAATTTGGCACTTCAGTGCATCTTGGTTCAAATTTAAATATTCTGCCTAAAACTGGCAGTGTTGTGCCGTTGTCAGGTAAAAACTCTGCACTGTATTTTAATTTAAATCTGCCACCGCTATTGGCTAAGAAGTATGCTTTGATGTAAACTGGTACATTATGATGTCACAATGCTGTCGTGAGCCTGAGTGTGTGTGTATTTGTTAGCGGCTCCGCCCTCTCGGTCTGCCAGGCAACAGCATGTGTTGCATTTTTCAAACATGAAGTGGGAGTGGAGTTAGACTCTGGTAGGGGTTGACTTGCTCTTTAAGCTGTTTAACTTGGACCAAGCATTTTAGGTCACAGATAGGTGTAGCTTAGGGTCTCTGTCTAGCTTAGGGTCTCTGTCTATACACCTTATAAGACAATTTAGGTGATGGCATGTTGTTTTTCTGCTATTGAACTGTTTTCTAATAATGTTGTGTTAAATAAAGTGAAGGAAGGAGAGAAATAACGTTTCCCTAGCAGTTTTTAAAAATGTCCCTATGTAATCCGATTAATCGATTAATCGTGTCGAGACCCCATCCGATTCATCGATTATCCAAATAATCGTTTGTTGCAGCCCTAATCAGATGATACTCAGTACTCAAGTAGCCTTCTAATCAGATACTTTTTTACCCTTACTTGAGTAATAAACCCTATATCAGGAAAATATTGTCCTCGGTTTGTGTCCTTCCAGTGAGCTTTGCAGATGTGAGAAAATGTCATCAGGCAGTAATCATTGTTAAATTCATAATTATTCTCGGAGAGTGACCAACTCTTATCTGCCCCTGGGAGCCCCGTAATGCATAGCGTCATTTCAACATGGCGGTGTCCGCGACACGGTTTATATACAGGTAGCGGCGCTGTGGCTGCTTCATATAGCGACTCGTTGCATTCTCCCTCGACCCAAATCCTCGGATCACGCATTTTAGCTAAAACGCTAACGTTAGCTTGCCTTGCGTTGACTGTAGAGTTGTGGGTGATGGTCACGCAGATGTGTCATGAGATGTGAAGCGTTGCTGCCTTTCACAGACACTTTTTCTGCACGTGCTGCAAACAGGATAGCCGTCTTCTTTCAACTGTCCCTCGGCATTCTTCAAATATCCAAAAGATATTTTTAGCACATTTTAAGACCGACGTGTTGCTACCAGACGCACAGTGTGAGCTTAAACTGAGTGCTACAAACGAAAAAGTCGCACAGTGTCCACAGAATATATAGAAATACAGGCTAAAATGCATTATCTTGTAGAGGCTCCGAGTCCGCTTGCAGAAGAGACATTTACATGTGGATGTTTCCTGGTCAGGTGCTGCAGCTTGGAGGATGTGGTGTTGTGGTAGGCTAAATCCATTTTACAGTATTTACACTGGACTATGTTTTCCGCCTTACGACGTGAAAAATGGTCCCACACCTTTGACATTTTCTGTCTTTTTCACACTCCACCGGGGTCCACGTTGTCCGCCATGGCTTAAGAGAAAGTTAAGTTGTTGTTTTTTTTTTTGAGAAAGTTAAGTTACATTCGCCACTCACGTGTGCATTCAGTGCAGTATGTACAGTTGTGGTCAGAGGTTTACATACACTTGTAAAAAATATAACATAATGGCTCTACTGAGTGTCCCGTTATTTCTAAAACTCTGATTTTTCTCTGATAGAGTGATTGGAACAGATACTTCTTTGTCACAAAAAACATTCATGAAGTTTGTTTTTTATGTCTTTATTATGGGTTAACAGAGAAAAGTGATCACATTTGCTGGGTCACAAATATACATACAGCAGTGCTAATATTTGGTTTCATGTCCCTTAGCCATTTTCACTTCAATTAGGCGCTTTTGGTAGCCATCCACAAGCTTCTGGCAAGCTTCTGGTTGAATCTTTGACCACTCCTCTTGACAGAATTGGTGAAGTTCAGTTAAATTTGATGGCTTTCTGACATGGACTTGTTTCTTCAGCACTGTCCACATGTTTTCAATGGGGTTTAAGTCAGGACTTTGGGAAGGCCATTCTAAAACCCTTATTCTAGCCTGATTTAGCCATTCCTTTACCACTTTTGATGTGTGTTTGGGGTCATTGTCCTGTTGGAACACCCAACTGCGCCTACACTTTATTTGACACTTTGTTACTAAGAGAATTGATTCATAATTGAATTATCATCCCGAGAATCGAATCATCATCCCGAGAATTGGAATCGATTTGAATCATGAGTAAGATTCACATCCCTACTAAATACATAATGGTGGTACAAGTATTCCATTTGATGGCTCATGCTACTTGTCAATAAAATATAATTATTCATAATTTCCAGCATTTAATTACATCTAAATAGAAGATTTCTAAAAACATTCATGCGCCTCAGAGTTGTCATGACTGTAAACTAGACCTATTCAACCTCACATGTTTTATGAACCAGGCTGTAAACATGTTTATTCCTGCTGTGAAGTTGCCATTTTAACATGAGAGTCAATGAGAATTTGTTTTGGAGCCAGCACCTAGTGGATGAGGAGGAACTGCAGTTTTTGTCACTTCCTGGTTGGCTTCACTTTTGGCAGACAGAGTTTGACCCTGAGACAGGGCTGGGCGATATGGCCTAAACTCAATGTCACGATATATTGAAGATTTCACCTCGATAACGATAAATGGCCGATAACTACAGGTATGCGCTGAAACAAAAGTTGTCCACTAGATAGGGCTGTCACATGTATTATGTTGAGTCACATTTTTACGTGACTCAACGTGGTACAGCTTCTTAAAGGGACATGAACGTTGCCAACCTACACACACCTTTTCATTTTTGTATTATCACATTTATTGACATGGGAAAATTTATCACATTAGAGTCAGAAATTTCCATAATGATAAATTTTCGATTTACTGCCCATCCCTACTGACACAATTGTTCAGCCTGGAACGGTGTCTGTTTGGGCTACATTTACTTGTCTTTGGTGGTTAAAATGCCAATGGCAAATTGGAAAACCCATTAGCTTAAAAGTTTTTTTTTCATTCCTCTTAACAACATCCTAACATAGAATAGCTATAAATACATTGTAGAGAAAAAAATAACAAAATGGTTCTCTTGCATTTGTCTAACAACCTCCGCCAATAACCCGTTTGGACCGAAAGTAACTACTGGACCATCTGGGTGTCGGTCTTGCCGAACCGCCGCACATCCCTGGTCCTCCACTCATTACACGCTCACGTATTTAGCAACAGAACACCACTGGTGTGAGAGCTTCTCCGCTCAATAATATCAGAGAAGGAGAAACGGCCAGCTGCTACCACCTCAAGGTTAAGACAAACTACCAGAGTACCAAAAAGTAAAACACCAGCTAAAGTCACGGACAACAAAAGACATTTGGACCTAGAAAATGGCGACTGGTGTTTAGAACTATCTTGTATCCTCTGGCAATGCGGGTTTCTGGTTCTGGTGAGTGGTCTGTGACTGTGTTTGCGTTAAAACCTAGCTTGTTTGCAGATTCGCTATAACAGCTTTAAATTTGCACATACTAAACATTGGCCCATTGTTGAGGAAACTCAACAGGTAGGTTTGCTTTGTGCACCTTCCTCTGTACAGCTAAATATAGACATCTCCCCAACAAGACATTCATGTTCCTTCCGCTGAAATATTTGACCAAATGAGAGTTAGGAGTGCGAGTGAAAGCAACTGAAACCTGATTCCCAGCATGCTTAGACCCAAACGTTAAGATATTTAAAGCCCCTCCCCATCCCCTCTGTCTCAACTCTGAGCTGGAAAGTGTCGGGCTGGTTTAGCCATATGTGAGCCATGCACCCTTCTAAAAAAAAACCAACAGGCAGCCTGAAGCAATCATTGCACCCAATTCCAGTTTATAACCAAGGAGCATTTGGAAGAGTTCTCGGGCGCTCACTGATTGGATGAGGAAAGGGTTTATTAGGAAAGGGAGTGTCAACAGCATTGTCCCCCTCCTTTTCTTGCCCCTCCCCTTCAACTTCACCTCCCCCTTTAACTTTGCTCCCCAGCTGAAGAATGCTCTGTTAAGGGCCCCTTTTATAAGAGAATGCTTTGGGGAGAGACAGCAAGGGTGAAAAAAAGTTTGGTTTGTGAGATAACTGATACCAGATGCTGTCTCTCTTTTATTCAGCTTGAAGGAGAAGATGGTGGATAGAAGAAGGGATGATTAGAGGAGGGAACTGATAAGTTTTTATCAATATCAATGGCATTGTTCATTCTGTCTATGATCCAGTTCCTTATCAATTATCTTATCAATTCCAGAGTAGTTCAATAGGTGGCAAAAAACTAATTGCACACGGCCTCCTGCATTATAACTGTTAGTTTATTGATGATAAATAATCAATTGTACATGTATCTGTTGGGAAGATCTTTCCAAATGTTCTCCTAAGCCTAGTATTTGCTTCTGCGCCTGCGTCGACACAGAGGCGCAACGCCAATATCCGTCCTTGCGAGGGCTCTCCAGCAGGCTCCCAAGGACAGGCAGAGTCAAGCCCGCTTTTAGAAACATCCATCTAACAAGACAGAGTGTGAGCTTGTGATTGGTCAGGACGCCAATTTCGTCAACAGTGCCGCCATTGCCCTCAAAAAACATAAAGAAAGTCGAAGATCTAGCAGCAGAAACGGAGCAGCTTGAAGAATCCCTCGCGGAAAAACTCTTAACCCTTGAGGTCCACGTGGTAGGGGTGATGTGGTGCTCACTCCTCACCCCTGCCACGTGGACCGAAGGGATAAACCATCAATCCTGCTCAATGGCCAACTTTCCTCACGGGGTCACACCCATTAGGAGGGTTAAGAATATGAATGTTTTATTCACCCTTGACTGGAGGAGTAAAAATATATGCAGCAAGCATTTTATTCATTGATGGAAATGACGGGAAACGTGGGTTTAGAGGTGGCAAACACATGAAGAGGTAGAGGAGGATGAGGGACAAATTTTTCCTTGTTAAAAAAAATATCTGAAATATGAAAAACCCAATAGTAAATGCACTATCTTGGACCGGCTACATGACAGGATACCCTAGAACAGCATTGCGCTCTCTGTTGTCCTGGCGAGGACAAGTCTGAGAGCGAAACGTCTCTGTGAATACGTGTGCATGTCTCCCTTGTGGAGCTGACGCAGAAGCATACACTAGGCTTTATGCTTCCTGTGAAGGCAGAGTCATCTTCTTGAATGGTGCAGTGCTGCTGTAGTTTTTGCAGAATGGGACTTTAGTCGCTGGTGTCTGCAAGTGTGGAGGTATATATGAGGTAAATGACATTAACCTAATAGGCAGTGTTAGTTGATTATTTACCTGCAGTATTTACAGGAGAGGACGTGTGAATGCTGCTGCTGCTGAATTTAAACTCACTAGTCCAGAGCAGGTCGTGTTCCTCTGCTCACCTCCTGAACGTTGGGTTGATGTGGCAGCGGGGTGGGGTCTCTAGTTCTGTCAGGAGTCCTGCAGCAGCTGGGGTTGCCACAGGGTGCTTGTCAGGAGAGAATAAGGAACATACTGTATCTAGAGGTTGCAATGACTTTTCTTTTTTATTTAGGAAGTTTTCCACAAAACTAAACCTTTTTTATATTCTACTGCAAATGTGCTTTATTGCATCTCTGGGTTCACTGAAAAGTCCATTCATAAATGACAGACTTCCACAGTGGTTACAGGCTGCAGAAGTAATGCAACATGTCAGCACTGGCGAGGTCTATGCCAGATAATTCAACACTTATTTCTTAATTGGGCTGTTTTTTTATTTTTATTCTGAATGAAGTGGAAAATGTTACTCGGTCTGTCCATAACCGTTCTTCAGTTCTCCCGGTGACACCACTGATGTTTATGTGGCTTGTTGTTACGGCAACGCTCTCATCAAGAGAGGCCTCCTCTCTAAAGCATGCTTTGTCCCCAGAATAGTAAACCTTTGCCTCTTGACATCACAACAAGTTTAAACTTGAAGTCATTTGCAGTAAGACAGCAAACATCTTTCACATTAGGTCTGTTGAGCTCACCTGTCTGATTGCTTTTACTCTGCTGGAGGAAGTGATCCTGTGTGGCCTTTGCATGACCACAATGTGAT
Source organism: Nothobranchius furzeri (assembly GCF_043380555.1). Lineage (NCBI taxonomy): Eukaryota > Metazoa > Chordata > Actinopteri > Cyprinodontiformes > Nothobranchiidae > Nothobranchius > Nothobranchius furzeri. Next base: position 40,021,621 of record NC_091743.1, read on the forward strand.
AAACACAGTTCCTAAAAAATCGCACACACCGAAGGAGTGGCTATTGAGTCTCAATGGTTCATTTTAGTCACCCCGTTTAGCTAAAGATAATTATTACCTACCTAGCATGTAACGTGTCTGAGCACACCTCAAACTCAGCCACTGCTACTCTCAGATGTGTGTGCTGGCAGCGTGTGGATTGTATGAGAAGTCCTTACCTCTGTTTATTTACGTTTTGACATTCTTAGCAGCTAATAATAATAATCCACACACTCAACACATCTTCATCAACTCTAAATTATTTTAAATAAATCTAATGACCTGATTAAAGTTTGGTGTAGAGCTGAAGAAAATAATCTAATAATCGATGCATCACGATGCAGGCCTAAACTATTATAAATCATTGACCCAATTATTCCAATCAAATCATGCGACCAGTGAAGATTACCGCCTTTAGTTGGGTGATGTGTACATTTTCCTAAGCCATAGTCGTCAGTCCAAAAAATGACGATGTATCTGTGTAGGTGATGTTTAAACGTTCTGCTGTCCTGACACAGACTGGAGGCAGCGATCGACCAATCATAACTGTTCTCACTTTGTGAAGGCAGAACATGAGAGTTCCTCATTCTTGAGATTGCTGTTTTTTTATTTCATTGTTTAGATGAGCTAGACTTAGGCTCCCTATGAAGTTTATCAGGTATGAAAATGGCTAGAGCTCAGGGTAAACAGTAATTAGTTGAAAAGTTTAAAGTAGGGAAGCACAAAATATCGGCATCAATGTGAGTATCGGCCAATGTTAGTCATTTTTTAACTTATCGGCATTTGTCCGATAAATAAAACTGGGCCAGTATTAACAACCGATATTTTTTCCGTCTTGTTTCCATTTGTTTATTATTGTTATTATTGTTCAGAGGGTAAGGGGGGTGATGTGTATTTGTTTAGTTACGTGACATTGAATGAAATCATCTCAGAACCATAAATGTGTGTGCTGTGTGTACATAATGACGTAAATTCGGCTTTAATAATTTTCATTATATACAAAATCTGCTGATTTTAGAAGCATCAATGTCAGTATATCGGTATCGGCAATAGAGGTTGACTGATATTGCTTTTTCAATTGCCAATATCGATTCTGATATGAGGCAGTCATGGTCAGCCGGTAGCCGATAAGTGCTGCCGATTTTTTTGGGCCAATTTAGATGTAGAAAGACAGATCCTACAGAAAAATGCAGAACAGTGATGTAATAATTAGGGCTGCAACAACGAATCGATAAATTCGATGAAAATCGATTACTAAAAGCGTTGGCAACGAATTGCGTCATCGATTCGTTGTGTCGCACAACTCTTCCAAAAGCGCCCCCCCTTCCCGCCCGCCGTTGCGCGCAGACCAGAGCAAGTCAGATCAGCGCGAGGGAGAGCCGGTACCGGCAGATCAGCGCGAGGGAGAGCCGGCAGACTTGAGCTGCTGCGAACCGGTTCCGCATTGTTGCACAGCGATCCAGGCAGCTGCTTCCAGCGCACGGTCCATTCTCAAAGTGGCGCAACCAAAAAACTATAATTAGCACACGATCGTTCATGTCCGCACATGTTCTCTATTTTCTGTCTTATTTGTGCCTGAAGCTCGCTACTGCGGAGCTCATCACCTGTGCTGTGGTGATGTCACCTCACGCAGCATCGAAAACGCGCTCTGAGCTTTTCGGTCAGGAGATCCCTTTGATCTGCTCAAAAGTAACTGATGAGGTGAAAAGGTAAGAATCCAGGCAACAGATTTTCTGGAGAATTAAGAGGAGATGCAGGAAGATGAGAGACAGACAGGACAGGAAAATAGTTAAATAAAAACAAGAAAACAAAACAAAGTGTTGAAAAGTAAAATGTAGGTAGACTTATCTCCACTACTTGTTTTTACCAGTAAAAAACAATAAGTTATACACATGTAATATTTATACATCTGATACAATTCAGATCACCTTCAAAACTCAGTCACACACCCAGGGCCGTTTCAAGACATTTTGGGGGCCAAGGCAAAATGCCCCCCCCCCCCCCCCCAATAACTGGGCTCCCCAGAAGCCTCTGTGTAATTCATGCCCTCTCCAGTAGTATTAGTTATACAGTGTTTATAAAAGCCCCTCAGACATTACTGACATGTTCTAATATCAGATGAAAAACTAAATTATCAGACATGCTGTCTCATCTGCTTCTTTTATAAACTTGCAAAAAGTAACAAAACCATTTGAAAGCCACTATTTGTGGATTCTCTGAAAGTTTCCATGGAGTGTGTGACAACTTATTTTTTCATTGATCCTACCGTCTAATCTCACAGCTGAAACAAGCATCCTTAATAATCTGTGCACAGGAAGCTTACCGATGCTGTAGTAAAACAAAAGGTATAATAATTTATTATTAATAAAACCTTGTTGCTGCACTAAAGCAGAAAAATTAGATTTTGCATTAAATATGCAAAATATTTACATATGAATTGTTTTAGAGCCCTTTAATTGGCAGAATCTGATATTAATTTAGTTCTTACAAAAAATGAGTCCTAACGTGGTTTGTGTGGTGTTGCCATAATGTGACGTCATAGGCACAGATCCCCTGTCCTCTTGTTTGGAAATGGAAATATGGTCACCCTACATTAAACAAACTGTCCACCCGGGCTTTTGCACTGCTCAGAGACGCTTCGCTGCCTATGACTGAACGTCAGTTGAGAGTCAGTCTCATGCAGACTGACCAATGAAGAGAGGGCCTCAAGTTAAGACCCTCTCCTCATTGGTCAGTCCACACGAGGTGGGTCAAAGGTTACTCTGGGCGGGTTACGTGTTGTCAGGCATTCAAGTATTGAGTATATTTACTGCATATTACAGTAAAATATTCTGTATGTGACCACATTATGGTGATCCTTGGGTCGTGATGATGGAGCCCTTGAATATTGTTGCCCAGGGTACAACAAAGTGTTAATCTGGTCCTGGTTCCGCCGTCACATTCTCACAGAAACTGGTTGATCACACCGGGGCCAGACTACTAGCATGTGGTTTTACAACCACAATGTCCTCAGAAGCAAAAACACTTTTAAAAGGGAGGGAGGAGTCCTAACTGTTGCTGCAGGCGTGTTGTGTGAGAGTGCAGTTATATACTGGTTAATATATTTTTGGGTTCAGTTGCTTTCATGTGGCCTAATGTGAGTCTATTTGGGATCATTGGAATGATCAGCAGCATTTCTTGATGTGACTTTATGGCAGTTGCCCAGGGCATCATCGCAAGGAGGATGGCATTCATTTACTTTTGTTTTATTTGGTATTTTTTCAGTCATTTTTGGAAATAGTGATCAATTTTGATTAATTCACAGCCTATGTTTAATTACATTTAAAATAAATGTCAACAGATGAGATCAAACAAAACAGATGAGAATTGCCCTTAAGCTGTTTAACTTGGACCAAGCATTTTAGGTCACAGATAGATGTAGCTTAGGGTCTCTGTCTATACACCTTATAAGACAATTTAGGTGATGGCATGTTGTTTTTCTGCTATTGAACTGTTTTCTAATAATGTTGTGTTAAATAAAGTGAAGGAAGGAGAGAAATAACGTTTCCCTAGCAGTTTTAAAAAATTTCCCCATGTAATCCGATTAATCGTGTCGAGACCCCATCCGATTAATCGATTATCCAAATAATCGTTTGTTGCAGCCCTAGTAATAATATATAAAAAAACAACAACAACAACCTGCTAAAACACAACAGTAACATCCAAAGTTCGTTCAGTCATTTTCAACTTATTATTTCATAACATCTTCATGTAAATTAGCGTCAGTATTAACTAACCTTAGTGCTCTTGACTCAGCAGCAGCTTCTGTGTTAGCCTGGAGATGGAGAACCTTCAGGTTGTGTTTTTACCTTCTTCAGCTCACCAGCTTCCTGCTAATGTCACACCTCCTTCCTTGGTTTGGCTCCATGACTTGCTGCCATGCTGGATGTGACTTTAGTTGAGCCGTCAGACAGAAACTCAACAGGGGAAACGGTTGTTAGTGTTTGTGTCGAGCATCCATCTTCAGTTGAGTCTGTAGCAGAAAGAGCAGAGGAGAACTCAGCACATTACAGTCTATATGAGAAATATTAGAGAAATCTTTAAACAACAACACTTCTGTTGGGGGGTGCAGGTGCTGCAGGACTCTCGTCTCTAACACACAGAGTGAAATTCTCCGACTTTCAAACAGGAAAATAATTTCATTTATAAAACTGGAGCTAACATGTTAAGCTAAAAGCAGCTGAGAGTTTAAGACGTATCTAAGGTTGACAACAAGCTAGCCTAGCGTTAGCAGCATGCTGCCGGTTACCGGCGGTTCTTACGGCTCGTTTTTCTTTCACTCAGCTAAGTTTTATTTCATGTTTTACTTTTAATTGACACTAAATACACAGCTGTAGGGGTTTAAAACACCAAAGAGAAGCCTTACCTTTTACTCAGAGGTAAAAACTCCCAGTGTTTTGGATGGGGTCCTTCACCGGCTTCCAGCAGCAGCGGGCTGCCCGCGGAGGTGCCTGACTTTAAAACGGCTTTACTAAAGAGGCTTATCGTCCAATGCCGATGATGAAAAAAATGCTAAATATAGGCCCGATTAATCGGCCAACCGATAAATCAGTCGACCCCTAATCTGCAAATATTGGTTATCAGCAATAACAGTGATAACAATTCATACCGGTGCTTCACTATTTTAAGGTTTTGTCTGCAACTAGATAAAGAATTAAAAGTTGCTGGTAAATAAAAAAGCTAACATTGAAGTTGCTACTCCGGCAGCTACCTTCATCAGTTGTGAGGGTTGGGGTCAAAAACCAGAAGAAGTAGCAGCATTTTTATTTCAGGAAACATTTGTGAGGTCGCTATAGAAAGGCACAGAATAAACGGGGGCTGCATTGTCCTTCGCTCACTCTGCATACGACTTGATTAGCTGATGAGACTAAATCACTCAGGACAGCCTCACCAAGACAAAACAAACCCTCTGTTGGGTTATGGAGTGTGCTATCTCTTACCCCGGCTTTCCACGGGAGCCGTCAGCAGCACGTTACTGCAGCAGCACGTCATAGCTGCTGATAGGTACCGCTGTGGTCAACAGAACCTTTTCCATCGGAGCCGTCAGCAGCGCGAGTCGGCCGCACCTCAGGAGCAGCATGTCGCGGCCTTTACGCGCCGGTTCTATTTTGTACGCGCGACGCCTCTGAAACGGGTCAAGTTCAACATTTTTGGGGAAGGAAAGACAGGAAATCGGACGCGGAAATGGAGAGAAGCTACCGAGATTTTCAGAATAAAGAACGTACTGCCTTCCGGTCGCTTTACTTTAAAAAAGGTTACTAACTGTGCGCCCCTGTGAGAAGTTACCACCTAGCTAGCGGTCTCCTTTGTTTTTCAGGTCCGTACTGGCGATTATAAAACAGACAGAACATAAAAACACAAACATTTTGGAGCCATGCTGTAGTTTTCTCCTGCTTGTTGTTGTGTTTACTGACGAAGTGACTTCGTGCTCTGTCGGTGACCGCTGCTCCCCTGCTGCTTCGCGTCTCGTGGGAAGGGCCAAGCAGCAGTTTACGCGAGCAAGACGTGCTGCTGCAGTAAAGTGCTGCTGACGGCTCCCGTTGAAACCCGGGGTTACACATTTATGTCCAGTCGCCACAACCCAATTTCCTGGTGATGAAAAGCAATTTTAGCTTTTTTCCTATTATTTTATCGGTCTGCTACAATTTTAGCACCTTTTTCTAGTCAGTCCTAAAGTGTTAACATAAGCTGAAATGGTTCATTTTTGTGTTTTGTCACGATCTTGTTTTTTAAAAGCTGCTCAGATTTGCATCAGCCAGGGTGAGCTGAAGCTGGTTTGGACAGAAATTTTTCTCTGCTTCCGTCTGATTCTGGATTCGTTTTTCACCTAGTCTCTGTAAACACATGAAATGGGCCAGTTGGAAGAAAAGGGGTGAGAAAAGGGGATGGGAGGGGCTGGTGTCAGACCATCTTTTGAGTACAATTCTTTGCAGGGGTCAGAGTTCAGGTGCTGCAGTGTGGCGTTGAGATTGGCTGAGGAAAGGTGAAATGGAAACCACGGTAAACTTTTGACCCCAGCGCAGCAGCACTGCAGGAACACCCGTGCTCAGCTCTGGCGTAGTGGAACAGAGTCCGCTCTCTTCCTGTGTTTACTTCACCAGTCCAACAGGGACGGAGCAGGGAAGGGGAGGAAGCAGAGGGGGAGGGGAGGGGAGCAGAGCAGAAGAGGAAAGGGAGACGCAGGCGAGAGGCGGAGTAGCAGTTAAAACGTGTTCAAAAATAAATCCATGCAAACCCATAGCATCTGAGCAGCAAAGTAAAATGTTAGGTCATTTAATTACGCTGCACAAATAATCCGTAGCTGCCTGAGATGTGCTCCATCTCTGCAGCCACATGGGAAGGCTGCGTGTTGTTGGCTTGGGCAGCATGGATGCTGGTCGGGCCCGGCGTGCTTCCCTCTCACTTTAAAAACTGTTTCCTCTTTGATTAATGAACCCATTTGCATAAAACTTGCCCTGTGTTTGCAGCACAGCAGACCGTATTGTTTCGTTGGTCTATGATGGTGTTTCTCAGCCCTGACCTCCTCGCTGTTCGTGCCGACATGTCGAGTTTGGGAAAAAACTCAAAGGATTATTAGAGATCTAGCTTAAAGGTTGTAGCTGGTTTGGTCTACACTGGGTATGCTTATCTTTATATTAATGATGGATGGTTCAAGGAGATGCACAACACACACTTAGCTCTTCTAGTGATGTCAGAACGATTCATGAACTCCATGCGTGTCCCATCTTCTCACCAGCTCATAGCTGAGTTCACACCTAGACCCGAAGAGGCGTTGTGCAGAGCTGTCGGCCGGTATCACCAGCAGCAGAAAGACACGTTGCAGGACCAAACATGTGAAAATGTGGCTGCTTCACAATCTCAAAGCTTTCAGCCTTTTTAAAACTGCTCCTAATCACTAGGGATGGACAATATATCGGCATCAATATCGGTATCCGTTCGATAATAAAACCGGCCCAATTTTAACAACGATATTTTTTTCCATTTCGTCTCCATTTCTTTGCCTGTTTCAGAGGGTGAGGTGGGTGATGTGTGATTGTTTAGTCATGTGAACAGTGAATGAAATCATCTCAGAACCGTAAATGTGTGTGTTGTGTGTACATAATAATGTAAATTCAGCTTTAATAATTTTCATTTATGCAAAATCTGCTGATTTTAGAAGCATTAATGTCAGTTATCGGCAAATATCGATAGGCCATAACAGTGATCTCAATATTGGATATCGGTATCGGCCCAAAAATTTCATATCGGTGCATCACTACTAATCACACACAATTTCCATTTGTCCTCCTCTTCCTAATTTACCGAGACCCATGTGGTAAGTTGTCATTTAGCCATCCAGACCTTCGGCTCCAGTTTAGTCTCTTTTATTAGATTCATGTGTTGGTTTGGTGCAACACCAACAGCTGAAGTGCACTTTGTTAGGTGAAAAGTCGTTAGTCTCTAAAAGTTAATCTTCTTGTACATCGAATGGGAAATTCCAAAATGCCAGGATGATGAATAGCTGACAAGGTCATCCATTTTTCCTTTTCAAGGATCTCAGAAGTTTAATGAGATTATAGAAACATCCATGTCAGCTAAAGGCGTTGTCTGTCTGTTTGTCTCGCTCAACAAAAGTCATGTTCAGTGATGAACTTGTCCTAATGAATTCTTTAGCTGCTTTGTTTGATCATTTTCTGGATGGTTCAGTTTGCTCCCTTCATCGGGATTAGTTTGTGTCTGCTTTGAAAGATTGTCCCATATAACAGGCTAAAGGGCTGATTCGTTTTGACAAACTCCAGTAAACACTAGAAGTAATTTGTTTATGGTATGCAGTTAACGAGCAGATTGTAGAAGAAAGTGGTAGAGTGTGGAAAGTGGTCAGTATGTCCTCCAGCAGTCTAAGCCTATAGCAGCATCACTACAGAGATAACTCTGACTTATCTAGCCTTTTTAGATGGAGGCATGTTGGAGACAGGGCAAGAAAGAGCCGTCTTTACCGACTGTACACTCCACCTCCCTCTAGTCCCCCACTTGTCCAGATCTGGGCTAAAATCAGATTTTAACCATAGGCCCTATCAAATAAAAATGTTTTAAGCCTAGTCTTAAAAGTAGACAAGGGGTCTGCCTCACGGACTAAAGTTGGGAGCTGGTTCCACAAGAGAGGAGCCTGATAACTAAAAGATCTGCCTTCCATCCTATTTTTAGATATTTTGGGAACCAACAGCAGGGGGCATGGGGGAGAAATTATGACACGTCTCTAAATAAAGTAAAATTTTCTAGTGCAGTGTGGAGACAACCCATAGAAGCACCGATTTGATCTCATTTCAGAGAAAAATAGAACCGGTTAGATGCACCTAATAAATAAAATTACTAACAAACTCAGGAATCTGTTTCTTTGCTTCACTGTTCTGGTGCTGAGAATATCACTAATGCGGATCAAAGGAGATACACAGATGAATGCACCTCTTATTTATTATTTGGAGACTACATTTACTGCAGCTGGCAGAGGCAGAGATTGTTTCTATTGATACACGGAGTTTACAGAATCATTTTAAATTTTAATAGGGGAAGACTGCAGGAGGGAGCGGTAAAATACAGGAGGTCCCCAGCAAAAACAAGAAACTTTACGAGTCTGATGAAACCCGCTGGTTTTCCATCAGGCAGTCACGGGGCAGTTCCAATGACCCAGTGGCTGTGCTGGGTCAATGTTATCGAGCCCAGTCCGGTACCGGCTCGGCCGTGAACGAACCGAGACGACGTCCTGCTCTGCTTAGGAAGAGGTAGAGCTGAAACAACTAATCGATTTAATCGATTATAATCGATTATTAAAATAGTTAACAACTTTTTTGGTCATCGATTAGTTGTTTAATAATCACATTTTACCGCATAAAGTCTATTTTTTACCACAATCTGACATCGGTTACAATCTGTTAAATTTGCCGCCAGTGTGTGGCAGTAATGAGCCACTGATCTACCCGTGGAGGCGTAGAAGAAGAAATGAGCCAATAAGTGCCCTCGGTTTTCATGACGTATCACGTTACTGACGCTCATCTTGCTGTGAGAGATGGCGGATCGAGAGGAAATACGGAAGAAAAATAGAAGTGACAAAACAAGAGAAATCCCGGACAAAAACCTCACAAGTATGGGAGCACTTCACTCTAGATGCCTTGTAAAGACGGGTGACCTGCAAAATATGCAAAAACCATGGCACGACGGAAGCACGACATCCCTAAGTGAACATTTGAGACGAAAACATGTGGAGGCTGATGCAGCAGAGGAAAGTCCGGTAAGTGACAGAAAATAAACAAGCTAACGCAGATCAAATTTGGGAGCTGAGTTCGTTATAGTGGATGTTAAACATGTTTTTTGCCGCGTCAGTCTACGGTGTTCTACTTCTGACTGACTAGATGCAATCGTGAATCTCCTCCGTGTTGTGTATCATGCGCTTGGCAAATTTAGCACATCTGTTTATAAGAATGTTCTCGTTAAGAGAAAAACGGCACAAACCCATAACTATGTTCCTCATTCAAAAAAGGACAACTCCGCGGAGAAAAATATACAGACGAGCTGTGTCCAGGTGAATATAACGCGGCATAGTTGTACGCTTTCAATTTTTAAATACAGGAGAAATTCAGAAAGTCCTTTTTTTTTACTATTAAAAGGCTGTTTTACTGTAACACTGTAAAACGCCTCACAACACATTTTTTTCAAAATAAATGATCACTGTATATTGTTAATTAATTCAAATAATGTAATATTGATTCAGTGTTGTAGTGTGTGTGCTGCTTTATTTTATTTGTGTACTTATTTCAGTTTATTTGTGTTTCTTATGCAGAAAAAAACAAGCAACGATGGACAACTACATGGGGAACAAGACACTCACCCCCCAGCAATGCATACCACTTGCAAACTCTATTCTAGATTCTACATTATTTTTTATGGAATTTACCTCTTATATTTTGATGCCAAAAAATTATTCTGGACTGATATTTTGCACTGTTTAGCTCATTTTACACCGCTGACTGTGTTCATGTGCAATAAAATAGATTGCAGTCAACTGAACAATTCTCTTATGTTTTTCTTTTTCTTAACTGAAATGTATTCATCACTTGTATAGGTTAAATAGCTAAACAATAACAAACCGATTAATCGATTAATCGAAAAAATTATGGACAGATTAATCGATTACTAAAATAATCGTTAGTTGCAGCCCTAGGAAGAGGTGTTATTTTCCCGCTTCAGAAGAAGCGTCCAACGTGTTTTTACGCTTTCTCCGAGACATGTCACGTCGCTAAGTTGTTAGCGCCGCACGCTGACCTTAACACGTCAATAGTGCAGCGTAGCCTGCTGGAGGTTTTAAGGGTTCAGATGAAACACCCGACCTCTCAGGCTGCTCACACATCGATCTTAAGTTGTCGCTGTTGCGCTCACGCCGTAATACAGTATTAGATTCGGTTAAAGTCAGACATGAAAAAATAAATACATTTTATATGAATAAGTGACGCTTAGCCTGGTGGGTGGAGGAGAACCTGGCCTAATAAGCACTGGAGGAAACCCTGCCAAGATCATCAACACTCGTTTATCTTAATGCTATTGAAACATGTAAACCAAAAATTATTATATCCACTACTACCTTTCTAATTTTAAACTCAGTAACTTATGCTGTAACTTCACCTTGCCCTGCCTGCTCCTCCTTGCCGCCCGCCGGCTGTGATCACAAGCGACAACATAGTAGTTCCCGCTGCTTCTTCGGGAAACAGCCCCCCCCCCCCCCCCCCCAAAAAAAAAACTTGGGATCTTGTAGGCGTGGGGGTGGGATTTCAGCCGTGGCGAGTCGCCACGGCTACGCCTATATAAGGGAACCCCTGAAGTCAGAGTACCAGAGGATATAAACAGATATGAACAATCATGTGTTAATAAGGTTTTGTTGCACCACCTTGAGAATGTATCGTGCGCCGGACGCAGCGGGCGCACAAACTATCAGCGCTCCGCGTCCTCTCCGCTCAACAGAACCCCGCTACGCTGAGAGTCCATAAATATTGTAATATAGGTAGAAACTGGATCTTTTCCTGGAAGATATCTTGCCCCCACAACTCGATCCCTGCTCCTGGATGAAAAACCGGACATTTTGAGCAATGTAGGACCCAACCCCAGCTTCCTCATGACCTCAGATCTGCCCCAACTCTAGTGTTGTTTAAATGAAAACTTAAAACCCTAATGTGCTCATCAGCCTTTAAATGAATTGTTTCTTATGCTTCATTGTCTCTACTAGGGCTGCTCAATTAATCGAATTTTAATCACGATTACGATCTGAGTTTTGAACGATTATAAAAAACAAAACAAGCCGATTATTTGCTCCTCCCGCCTGCGCTGCCCCGAGTTGCAAATGAAGCGCTCCTCCCACAGTGTTGCCAATTTAGCGACTTTGACGCTATTTCTAGCAGCTTTTCAGACCCCCTTCTTGACTTTTTAACTTAAAAGTATCTAGTGAACACCTCAGAAACATCTCTGGTAACCCTTAGCTACTTTCTGGATAACTATCGTCGACGTTTCCTGCAGGTTAGCTAAACACCGCCTGCTCTCCGGACCGTTCTTCAGGACATTAGGAAAGGGAATGATGTAGCGATGTCGGTCGCTAAAAAAACAGCTCTCGGAGCCGGCTCCTTGTTGGAGCAACCAGAGTGAGTGACACACACACCGCACCTGCGGACTCCTGAGCCACTAAAAACGGCTAAATGTGCGCGTGCGGCGCGCTAAACACACGTGCAGCTTGCCCCGATTGCTGTGAGACCGGGTTGGGGGTGGGGGGTGCAGCTGTGGTTGGGACAATTATTACATTAACTGATGGACTTGTAAATAAATAGTTTATAAATAAGGTAGAAATAAGTTCCTCACGCTGATAAATAATAACTAATCTCTCTGAGGACACGGTGCTAGTGCACTCTCCTACAGCACCTTGACACGACTAAATACGTATTATGCAATTTTTTGTGAACATCAATTTATTTGCATGTATTTGTTATGAATGCCACAGTATAATTCTTGCTGTCAGTATTTGCAAGATATTGGTATTTGGGTCTGTACTGGTTAGACTTAAATGAGTTAAACCAAGGTCTATAGCCCTTGGGTCATAAACTATGAGCTATAAGTATATTGGTCTTTTTATACTGGGAATCAGGAGTTATTTTAGTGATCATCTTGTTTCTTATTTTCGTCCTGATTGTGCCCTGAGCAGTTTTATGACTGAATAAAAACAAATAAAATCAACATAAATTGAAAAATCGTCCTAAATAATCGTGATCTCAATTTCAGTCACCATAATCGTGATTATTATTTTTGCCATAATCGAGCAGCCCTAGTCTCTACTGTGATCTGCAATTGCTCATCCTTATTTCTGTCTTTACCTTTTAGCTCAAAATTACAATTTTCTCTGTGTATATTTTTAATTTGTGTTATGTTTATTGTTGTGCCATTTAATGTTAATTGTAAAGCACATTGAATTTCCCGTGTGTTTGAAATGTGCTATATAAATAAAGCTGCCTTGCCTAAGATGGCCAGGGCTGCACTTAAAATATATTTTCTCTATTTATTTTTTAATAATTATCAATATTGGTCAATATGATTTTTTTGTCGATAAGCCTTTATCTATATCATCCATCCCTAGCGTGCGTGTGTGTGTGTGTGTGTGTGTGTTGTGTGTGTGTGTTGTGTGTGTGTGTGCGTGCGTGCGTGTGTGTGTGCGTGCGTGCGTGCGTGTGTGTGTGTGTGTGTGTGTGTGTGTGTGTTGTGTGTGTGTGTGTATGTGTGTGTGCGTGCGTGTGTGTGTGTTGTGTGTGTGTGTGTGTGTGTGTGTGTGTGTGTGTGTGTGTGTGTGTGTGTGTGTGCATGTGTGTGTGTGTGTGTGTGTTGTGCGTGTGTGTGTTGTGTACGTGTGTGTTGTGCGTGTGTGAGTGTGTGTGTTGTGTGCGTGTGTGTTGTGCGTGTGTGTGTGCGTGTGTGAGTGTGTGTGTTGTGTGTGTGCGCGTGTGTGTGTGCGCGTGTGTGTGTGTGTTGTGCGTGTGTGTGTTGTGTGTGTGTGCGTGTGTGTGTGTTGTGTGCGTGTGTGTTGTGTGCGTGTGTGTTGTGTGTGTTGTGTGTGTGTGTGTGTGTGTGTGTGTGTGTGTGTGTGTGTGCGCGTGTGTGTGTGTGCGCGTGTGTGTGTGTGTGCGTGCGTGCGTGCGTGTGTGTGTGTGCGTGTGTGTGTGTGTTGTGTGTGTGTGTGTGTGTGTGCGTGTGTGTTGTGTGCGTGTGTGTGTTGTGTGTGTTGTGTGCGTGTGTGGGTGTGTGTGTTTGTGCGTGTGTGTGTGTGTGTGTGTGTTGTGCGTGTGTGTGTGTTGTGTGCGTGTGTGTGTGTGTGTGCGTGTGTGTGTGTTGTGTGCGTGTGTGTTGTGTGTGTTGTGTGCGTGCTGGCCTGGATTGACTGATCTGTTGTGGGTGGGTCTGTGTTTATTGTTAAGTCTACCAGCCTTTGTCTCTGCAAGCTCAGATTACAGGTTTTATTTCAGGGTGCAGGAATGTCCTCCCTGCTATTCTGGTCCTGGCTGACTCCAACTGTGGCTGAACTCAACAAGACTCAATAACAAATTCATATGTGTTGGAAAATGCATCAAGCTATTATCGTGTTCAGAGGCCATTCATTGTCTCCGAGCACAGGTGTGATTGGCTCTACCAGCTAATCAAAGAGAATTCTGGTTGGTTCTACTGGTCTGGTTTTTCTCTAATGGTTCGAACTGGAGCATCATTATAGTTCATCTGTGTTCAAACAAGCCACACGCCTAGCCAAGTTTTTACTAATGATATGATGCTCTGCTGCTAGAAGGCCTTGTTGTTTGTGCTGTAGCTTGTGTTTTATTCTGTAAATGGCGTGTATTTGATATAGCAACTTCTAGAGTCACAACACAGTCATTCACCCATTCACACACACATTCACACGCTGCTGGTGATGAGCCACGATGTAGCTACAGCTGCCCTGGGAGGGTAAGGCCCAGGCAAGGTGGGTTTAGTGTCTTCGCCAAGGACACACCAGCGACGGACTAAGCGGGGCTCGAACCTGCAACCTTCTGATTACTGGACGAGCACATTACTGCTGTGCCACCTTCGCTCTATACTAAAATAAGGATTACACATTTCAACAAGCCACATCTGACACAACTCCTTTACATCAAACCAGTATTTATCATTATATTTATGCTGAAGGGACATAAAGGGATGTGGACAAAATAAAGCAAAAGGCTCACTTTAGCTCCACTTCTTGGATTTGTTTACGTTAGCTCCGGCTAAAAGCAGGAACCTTTGTTTGCATAACACTCCTCCAGCTTAAACCCATGGAAACAGTTTTTAGGGTTAGACCCCCCCCCCCCCCCCCCCCCCCCCCCCAATAGGAGTTAGACTAGACCCTTTAAAGTCAGTCCTGTAAAATGTTGGTGGTTGCTAACTTGGTTTAACCCTAACAGCTGCCTTTAGTTCAGAAGGGACATTTACATTTGAGTCCTAGATCAGCACTAACTGTCCAGGACAGCAGTGAAGCTGCAGAGCTATGAACTTAAGTAGACTCAACATCTAATAGGACTTGTGTACACGTGTGTTATTACACTAAAAACATCTCAGCCTGTGCCGGCTCTGTGGACAGCGCTGCAGGGTTTGTAAACACGCGCTGTGGGACAATCACCATCACTGAATGTGCTTCTTTTTCGGCCCCTCTGTGATGACTGGGACAGGGTTCAGTGTTTGTTTAGTTTCTAATGGATGAATAAAACATTAAACTAGGTAATTATGTCAGAAGAGTACATTTGTATGATGAATTGAGGGCACCGGTTAAGCCTGGTTATTTCAGCACCTCCAGACCAGCGACACGTCCTGGTTCTACTCCTGTGAAGCCCAGTGTGGCGTTGCCTGTCTCTGCCCCTCCCCCTACCTGTCTCCCTTCCTCCCCCTTCTTTTTTCTAATTCCTCTCAGCCTGCTCGACTCCTCCTCGCTGCATAATCACATGGTGCTAATACTTTCACTTCCGGAGGCTGCTAACGCGTGTGGGCTTTTGTTTTTGTCAGTAAACCAGAAGCAACACTCGACCCATCAGTAACGACTCGAGTTCAGCAGAAGAAGAGGAAACAACTTTATTTGAATGTTGTTGCTCTGGAGAAGTCTTTGGACAGAAAGAAGGAAGGACGGGTGCTTCCGTTTGTCATTGTCTTTAAATTATTCAGCTGCATCTTTTGCTCCGTATCAGCTCTGGGTTTGGACCTGATGTGATCAGTGGCCTGTCGTGTGGGATCTCTCGCTCTCACAGCTTGTAACTCACCCCATGTGGTTATGAGTCGTGTAATTTAATGGAATATTACAGCTAGTTCTAAATGGATTCTGTTATTGATTTATATTAGCTCTTAACTATTAGTTTAATAATAATTATAATAATAATTATTGTTATTATTATGGAGAATCTGCATGATTATTTTTTAAATATCATAATGAAATAAACATCTGCCTAGAAACACTTGTCATGTCCTATTGCTGCATGTAATTCATGGTAGTTTAGAAAATACTTGAATACTTCCTTGTTTTAGACCAAAGATACAACATATTTTATTAACTCTCCAGGAAAAGCTGTTACTTAACAACAAATAGCAGGGATATAAGAAAATATTGATGCACTGAAATATCCCATTGTTTGTGCTGTGATACTGAAACAATATAAAAACCTGTGTCTGTTTTGATTGAGAATTCAGTGTTCCCCTAGAAAATGTTCCAGCCTGAGTCTATGTAGGGAAAACAATGCCATTTACAAACATTACTTGTCTGTTGCAATCCAAACTCTGACAGATAGGTGGCAGCGGTTTTTACTGCCTTCGTTCTTACGGAAGAACGCGATCGCACCTATAGTATCGTCTGACTTTGAGCATCGTGTCTAGGGTTGTGACATCTTAGGAACCTCGCGATTTGATTTCGATTTGGGATCCAACGATCCGATTAACGATTACCACGATTTTTGACGCATTTTTGTCATCGTTTAGGTGTTTTCTTACTTCATGGCTTTTTCATATTTTCGAAATAATTCAGCATGCGTTAATTCAAGTTACCAAATACCTTTTACTCCACTATCCTCATCCTTCGTGTAAGTCTGAACACGTACCCTACGTACATTTGTCTGAAATCTACAGAATAAACGAGAATAATGAAAATGGAAGTAAACGCGGGCAGT
Organism: Nothobranchius furzeri; assembly: GCF_043380555.1. Taxonomy (NCBI): domain Eukaryota; kingdom Metazoa; phylum Chordata; class Actinopteri; order Cyprinodontiformes; family Nothobranchiidae; genus Nothobranchius; species Nothobranchius furzeri. Next base: position 40,037,892 of record NC_091743.1, read on the forward strand.
CAGTTTGACTTTTGTAAACAGAAACTGAGCTGAGACAACAAACTGAAGCGATGCGGAGATGCAGGAGCTTCTGGTATTTAGATCTGAAGTTTAGATCAGAGAGCTCACCGGGATTGTGCAGAACAGACACCTTTTGGAGCAGCTTGTGAAAAAACTTAAGGTACGTTGCTTCAGCCGGCATTAAAAAATTTTGTTCAAGCTAGAAGGAATTCTGTGGCGGCATTGAGATGGCCCCCACACCCCCTTTTTGCCGCCATCGTTTACTCAGAGTCAGAAGGGTTGCCATATGTGTGAGAATCACATCATTAGGAAATTGCTGCGGAAAGATAAAAATAAGACATAAGCCAGTATAGGAAGTAAGAATATTATTATGATGAAATAATACAAAGTGGCGTAATTTGAGAAACGGCTACAGTGTAGGTGCTAATCAGAGCGGATCAGTTTAGGTACAAACACAACACCGGGTCATGTGACTGGAACCAAGCAACCGGCATGATGACGCAGGGGGTGAGGGGTATACGTAAAAGATTCCCGGTGTAACTGCCTCTAAATCGGTTTTACGAACAAGGCTAGCCTGAAACTACTCTCATTCACCATGGTAACGCATGCTGGAGGACAAACCTGCTGCGCGGCAGGCTAGCAGCTAGGCTTACAGACGCTTTGTGAATGTGATTGGACAAGGCAAGTATTTTTTAAAAACAGCTCATGGTCTCTATTTTAGTTCTGATATCGTTGTAGTCCTCGTAGACCTGAAAGAATAATTATTGCTCCGTCTGGATGAAGAATGAGGCTCTGTCCTTTACTTCCATTCCCATTTATCGAGCACCGATTAACGGGGCTGCCTGTGGATGCGCGTGAGCCTTGATTGCTGATAGAGGATTGAGTCAACCCTAGAATCGTTTGTGGAGCTGGCGAAACCGGGAGGGGAGAGCTTTGTCAAGCAGGGATTTATCAGGAGATCCTTGATGTTCTAAACTCGCTTTCTGGAATACCCTCTGGACGCTGGCAAACAACAACAAAATTGAGCACATCCTGTTTACAACGTGGAGTGACAGCAGGAAGGGCCAGTCACACGTTAGCAAGTAGCAGAGCCAATAGATGAGCTTATGGACGGTTCTACTGGGAAACGGGCTTCAACCCAAGCGGTTGTTTTCCACTTGGTCCTAGAGCTCAACCAGTGCCTGTTTAATATAGCCTAATTTTGTTTTTGGGTGGGAAAAAGTGCAGGCGACAAAACTTGACTTTGGAAATTACGTTCATGAGCGTGCCACACAGCGATTGAGGAGGTGAGGATGGACTTGATGATTGCGGTGTAGAACTTCCTCCCAGACTTTGCTGACAGGTTGAAATTCTTCAGCTGTCTCAGGAAGTTCATCCTCTGCTGGGCCTTGTTTTTGATGGAGGTGATGGTGGTCTCCCACTTGAGGTCTTGGGCGATGGTGGTGCCCCGGAAGCGACACGAGTCCACCATCGTGATGGGAGTGTCAGAAAAGGTTATGGGGGGAGGGGGGCTGTGTGCTTCCTAAAGTTCACAACCAATCCTTTAATGCCAAAATGATTGACCACTCGTAAATGACCAAATGCTCCCTGGTGCTGCCTCAGCGTTGCAGCAACGTAACGCTGTAGTTTTATGAAAGAGGCTGGAGTTGTGGACAAGGTTCATGACCACGGCAACATTACAAACTCACCATCCCACTTTTGAAACTCTAAAGATACAGGAAACGTTACTTTTTTATCACTAAGTGCTAAATTAGCATTAGCCATCGCTAACAGTTTGGCCTGAACTTCCTGAAGGTGATTTTTTAAATCTCATGAGCCCTGATGTTTCCCAGTAGCAGCAGTGAGTACGTTTACATGCAGCCAATATCCGGGTTATGATCGGGTTAAGGTCGGGATTCGGGTTTCTGAGTTGATCAGAATAACCCGTTTACAAGCATAAATAGAAAGAGTTACCCCTAACTTGCATAACCCGATTTAACTGCGGACGTTGGGGTAGCGTCAGGACGTATGGACTACGTCCAGATGCAATGTGCGTCATTTCTGGTTCTTCTTGTTCCGGTATCCGTGAAAACAACAACATGTTTCCCAGTTCGGAAGAGATAGCGACCGCGTTTGTTTGCGCTTTAGTTTCCTCGTCACTCCAAAAGTGTGGTGCTGTGCCGCGACTCGCCATGTTGCTCCCAACTTGTTGTTTACTTCCGGTGTTCTGGCGCATACAAGACGTCTCGCTACTCAAAAGACCAAGATTCCTTGCGAACAGAGCATGCGCAGAACACACGCTTTGATGGGGATATCCCGATTTGCGTTTACACGACCAAACATTCGGGTTAGAAAAGGGTTACCCCAGGTGTAGTAACCAGGTTTTAAAAACCCGGTTATGAGCATATCCGGGTTTTTGGCGGTGTTTACAAGGACCTGCGGAACCGGGTTATTGTGAATATTCGGGTTTTAAAAGGGTTACTGGCTGCATGTAAACGCACTGAGTGTGAGGTCCAGGGACACTGATAAAGCCCATATGTAAATAGGGTGGACGGCAGGCCACATTTCCAGGAAAGGGAAATGATGACGCTGTGGAACAGGCTGAGGGGAGAGCACAAACAGGATGCTATCTGCTGCCACTTCCTGTGCAATTTTAGAATTGAGATGTTTTCCCATGAATCTCTAAAAGGGTAAATATCTATGAGCTAATGCTATTTCCATAGGAAACATCCAGACATTTGCATAGAGCCATAACCTGTTCTTTCTGTTCTCAGGAGATGTTGAGGCACTGAGACGTGGCTGAGGCCCTGGATGGAGTTTAAGTGGAGAAGTGCTGGTGAGTGTGCAGTAAATATCAGAAATGGGTCACACTGTTTGAATCACTGAAGACCCAGAACATCTACGTTTACCTGATGCTTTGTGCAGCCACAGAGTGTGTGTTCCCTCTCAGCTGTAGCGGCATGCAGGAACCCGGCTGTGGGTTTAGTGGCTGCTTCTCATCATCTCACACTCGTTTTCACATCTCTGTCATTTCTAACCTTCAGCCAACCTGTTTACCACAACAACGTCTATTTAATTAGAGTTTAATCAGCAGTGATCGAAACGGTTCTGGAAAATAACCACATGTCTACCATGTTTTCATTGTTTCATAGCTGTTGTTAACACAGACGAGTCTGAGTGAGACACCAAGTCTTGATTCCAGGGGAGACCTGTTGGGCGATCATTAAAAATAAGTACATACAGTATCTGTAGAATCAGGCAGAGATCCAGCTCCTCGGAGATCCAACAAGAGGAGTGGGCGGCGCCGCGCACCTGTCAGATCTCGATCTCCGCGGCGTGAGACAGAGCCACTCCCTACTCCAAAATGCATGTACATCATTGCCAAATTAATAAAATAAGTATAAATTCAGATAGTCCAGGTTGTCCTGAAAAAAATGATACCCCATAAGGCAATATTTAGTGTTTTTATTAGAAAATACAAAAGAAAAACCAAAATGAGTCAAAAATGGTGATTTACACCCTGGACCCCAGAGGGCTAATAATTTTAAATTGTTATTTGCTATATTTATTCATATTTTTTATTAATGTACAGTCTAGATTACCATTCTAAATAATTAAAAACATTCGTCATAAATGTTTGTTGGTTTCACAGTAAAATAAACAACTTTTTTACAATTTGGATTTTATGTTTTTGAGTGATTTACGGTCTAATATGCAACCCCTTTATGTCCAAATATAAAAAATAAGTATAAATTCATAAAGTCCAGGTTGTGCTGAAAAGATTGATACACATAAGGCAGTGGTTATGGATTTTATTTTGGAAGTACAAAGGAAACCCCTAAATTAGTCAAAAACAGCAAATTACACCCTGGACCCCAGAGGGTTAGATCAGAGTGCAAGGTAGGGCAGATTAAAACCAAATACCTGAGTTACTCTGATCTAGAGCTTGATTTTTATATTTCTAACCTGACATGTTCTCAGAAAGGCTTCCAGCAGCTGGTTTGTCTGTTTCAGGATGTAAGTCTGACCGAGGGCTGATGTCATCTTTCTGTACTGCTGCAGAGGTGAGCCTTAGGACAGACAGCAGGAAGGAGAAGAGGGCGGGCAGCCAGGGTCATGGCCGGAGCACGACCAGCAGATTTAGAGAGAGGTGCTGAAAGGCAGATGGACAAGAAGCATGCTATGCAGATTTATAGCTGAGAGTCTGAGACACGGCTCCTGTAGCAGTCGTATAGGTGACTGGGATACACGTCTTGTGTTTACAGCACCAGCTGCACAATGGTTCCCCTTCGTTCTACAGCTCTCCCCTCTGGAATGAGCTTGTCGCGAGCATTTGTGTGCAAACACAAAGCCCAGGCTGAGGTGGGGGTAGAACCCTCTGGCTGCACCGCCTCACGTTACAGATCTGTGCTTTTTGCTGGGTGGGGATAGGAAACAGCAGCGACCTCAGAAGCTGGCTACAGGGGTTTCCTGTGATGTGAACTCAGGGGTCAGACACGGGGCAAAGCCAGAGCAGCAGCACCAGAGCTCAGCATCCACAAGGGAGAGAGGGGAAGATTGTAAGGGTGAAGTAGAAGGTAGAATTCAAAGATACATTATTAATCCCAGAGGGGAAGAAGGAACAGATGTAAGTGAGTATGGAGAGTGAAGATAATGTGGTGGGGGTGGTAATCTGTGGGGCTTGCCTGGATGGTTTCGTGGCTCTGCGAGCGTGCATGTAGGAGAAAAGAGGCGGTTTGGTGAACCCCATGGAACTGCAGATACTAGCATTCTTCTTCTCACAGACTGTGCAGCGACATGCCCGAGCGTGCACGTGTCTGTGAGCGTCTGCCGCTAACACAACAGTAGCGCTGTAGCGGGTAGGCTGGCAGAACGCAGGATGACCCGTCTCCTCCCAGGCTTCAGATCACTGCATCATCATCATCAGTCCCTCCTCACAGCAGAGCAGAAGAGGTTTCACTAGCCCAGCGTAGAGCAGAGAGAGGGAGGCAGTGTTGATGCTGACGAGAAATATTCATTTTAGTCACAATTTAGGTGTCCACTTTGTTTTAGTGTTAGTCTTATTTTAGTCGACTAAAATATGTGTTTTTCTTCTGATGCAATCATTTTCAGCTTGTGTAAAGAAAACACTTGAAACTGCAAAGAAATGAAAACTTCACATTTCACACTTTGCATCAATAAAACTCTATTTTCATGTTTTATTAACAATAATTATGGGAAATAAAATACCACTAAAGGTAAGAATTGATTTCAGGCATCTCTGTTAGAGTTTTCCCTGCACCACTTTACCAAGGTGGGCCAAAGCACCGCTAGAACACCGAACGCTCGTGGTGATCGTGTCGGTCGTAGCAGTGCCAGGAGAAAAAACCATTAAATGACCATTTGCTGCTTTATCAGTTCGGTTTGGTTTCTTCTACTCACTAAATAACGACTTCTCTGATCATCACATCTACTGCTTTCCCTCCGAGCCGTGGACATTTTCTTCCATTAGACATAAATGTTACCGGCACCTTGTTCAAACGGTGGCCGGTGTCTGTGCAGGATCGGCTCGGGGTCCTTCGACTGCCGATGACGTCACATGACTGCAAATCTACTCGGCTTTCACACACACGTTTTGGAAAGACATCAGCAGTTTTGTTAATAAATTCTTGTTTGTTAACACCTAAATGTTTTCTTTATAATTGTAATTTGTTAATAAAACACCATATTATCTTTGTTTAGTAAAGAATGTGAAACTGCATAAAACCAACATCGGACTGACAAAAAGGAGAACAGTTCTTACATGTGAGGCCACATCTGTTTGTATTAATGTGGAGTTCATCCGTATATTTCCTTAGTTGTTATCTAAATATATTCTTTGACTCAAAATATTGCTTGGTGTCTTCCAGTAAAGTTCTTATATTTTATTTTGCCCCATTTCATCAACATCAAGAGCTTTTGAGGGTCACCGTTTATCATTTGCTTATATTTTACATTTCCTTTAGAAATTCAAAACATATTTTCTCCAATAAGTGTTGATTTTTGGATTACATGACTACAACCGCTAAGACTACGACCGCAAATGTGTTCTGACCAATCAAAATCATAACGTGATTACGTCACTTCTGTAAGCTTCATGTTCAGCCAATCAACTACTTTGACGTCATCGGCAGTCGAAGGACCCCGAGCCGATCCTGCACCCGAGCCGATCCTGTACCGACACCGGCTCCGGATTCTGATTGGTTCTTTTCTCGCCTTGTCCCACCTGTTCCATTAGCTGACTGGATTTTTGTCACTGTCAATTTTCATTGTTTATTTGTCGATTAAAGTATTGATCAGTATTCATAATTTAGTCTTTATAGATGTAAAGTGTTTGGTTTTAGTCTGCAAAAATTCATGTTTCATGAAAAAAATAGAAAATATTTAGTCGAAGAAACTGGAGAGATACTTCTGGACTGTCTACAAACTAACGTTCCTACCAAACTCGCCTGGTCTGCAGCCATGACATTCTGACTGCAGACTCTAATCCACACACAGCCTTTGGTTAAATTGCAGCACACAGTTGGATGAAGACGAAGCACCGCTCTGATCCCGCTGTGTGCCCATGGCTCCCTACAGGTGCTGATATGTGCTGAAGATGAGCGGCGTAGGAGACAACTCGCTAGAGCTGCTGAGCTCCGATCGCAAGCGTAAACTGTCCACCTGTGACACACCGGGACTGGGGTGAGTGGGAACATTTCAGGTGTGTGTGTGTGTGTGTGTGTGTGTGTGTGTGTGTGTGTGTGTGTGTGTGTGTGTGTGTGTGTGTGTGTGTGTGTGTGTGTGTGTGTGTGTGTGAGAGAGAACTACTTCTATATTCTTTACTTCTCACCTTAGTGTTTCAAACACGCCTGCTGTCCTCAGACTGTCTGAGGCTTCTGTAGTGTCCGTGGTACAGAGGATGATGCATAGGGAGGTAAGGTCGTCATGGCAACATTTAATCCCCTTCGGCTCCCCAGCAGGTGTGACAAACGTCGGAGGGAGCAAGAGAGCAAGTATATCGAAGAGCTGGCTGAGCTCATCTCCGCCAACCTTTCCAACATCGACAGCTTCAACGTCAAACCTGACAAATGCGCTATTCTCAAAGAGACCGTGAGGCAGATCCGACAGATCAAAGAGCAAGGTGACTCCACACACACACACACACACACACACACACACACACACACACACACACACACACACACACACACACCTCTACAACTCCCATTTGATTCCACCCCTGTTCTTGGAAACGGGACACACTGAAGAATAAAGTTAGCTTTTTGAAGCGGCCTGCTTCAGCCTTGCACTGGCTCTTTGTGGGAACAACAGCCAGTCAGGCCTGAGGGTGAACCAACACCTGTAATGCCTTTCTTGCTCATGGCGACATCAATAGTTTGTTTGTTTTGGGGTTTTGTGTCAAATAATCACAGAGGCAGCCATTTTTGTCTCCATTTGCCTGATTTAAAATAAAATCTGTCAGGATGCGTTGGGAAGAGGAGAGCAAGCGGATAGGAATCTACCCAGAGGGTTGTTGCCTTTTGCAGCCGGGTTACCATAGTTACAGGTTGGGATGATGACCTGCTTGTTGTCTCTTTGGCTCGCTCTTGCGTGCTGGATTCCCTCATCCCTACAGACATATTTGTTGTTATTAATCAGCTGCTTCCCGGCGTCAGGTTTAAACCCACTGATGTTCTCCTTCTTGTCTGCATGCAGCCTCGCCTTGCTGCTGGTGGCCCTGGTTCAAAGCTGCAGACATAAGGTCATCTAAAAAGAAAGGCATGCTAGCCGGGGCTTTTGGCTTCATCTGGTGGCCGGCACAAATACGTCACTAAATAGTTGAAAATGCACTTGTTGACTTGAAATGACTAACATGATGAGGAATAAGAATAAGTGTGCACAGGTATAAATGCTGTTTTTAATCTCACTGCATTGTGTTTCATTTGTTCTCAGGAAAGAACTCTTGCTATGACGATGATGTCCAAGATGCTGACGTGTCCTCCACTGGTCAGGTGGTCATTGACAAGGACCATCTGGGCCCGCTGCTCCTACAGGTCAGCATTAAACCCTCTGAGAGGACAGACCCTCCTGGTGCTGCACCAAAACCTCGCTGTTGTTTGTTTAACCACCTTTCAGAGCCACGGATGTGTGGTAATTCAGATTTCTCTGATTGCATTTACCTCCTCGGTGTTGGTGAAAACTTTTGAGCTACACCTGCCAAACTGGCGGCTGTGGGGGTGTCTCAGGTGGGACACTTTTCAACTGCGTAGGACAATGTCTTCTTGTGCTGCACATTTGTATCTATTTAACAGTGGCTATTGCAGTGACCTCTGACCTTTACATATTTACATATATTTATTACTACAATGATTTGTTGGAATAATAAAAAATATCAATGGGATTTTTATATTGCCGAATCCAATAATTACCGTATTTTCCAGACTATAGGTCGCACTTTTTTTTCATAGTCTGGCTGTTCCTGCGACTTATATACCAAAGTGACTTGTATACCAAATTATGTATACCGCGCTGCTGCGGGCCGACTCCGGCCCAGGCATGAGCTCCCCTGTCCCGCTGGGAGGGTTTGAAACACCACCATCCTCTGCTGGAGACCGTGGCGCGCTGCTGCGCCCGCGTTGTTTATTCTGGTATTGTTACCGGTGCTTGTCTTGCAATGTGAAACGCTTGGTCTCAGATTTTGTAAGAAAAATAATCAAATTTACCCCCCAATGCGACTTATAGTCCAGTGAGACTTAAGCTTGGTTTATGCTTGACGCATTTACTTTCCGCTTGGTGATGCGGCTCGCGGATGGAACGCGCTTCACAACTCGCAGCGTTTATGTTTCATGCGGCTTGTCTCTGCAGTGAGCCAATATTCTCCCAAACTGTAGGGGGCAGCATGGAGCTCTACGACATGCATCCAACACTACACCATAGTAGAAGTAAAAATCACTGTTGTTTACAACATGGCATTCCAGCATTTTTAACAGCGTCCTCGACTTTTCCGACAGTGCGAGCTATTTCTCTCCAAGAATTATTAACAACATGTTGATCACGGTGATCTCTGAGAGCTGAATCATACAAATGTCTGTATTTACCAACCTCTGCCACACTAGTTCTATAGCTCATACTAGCCTCGCCTCTGTCACTGTGCCGCAGGGCAGCTGTGGCTACATCGGTGTGTGAATGGATGAATGATACACTGTAGTCTAAAGCGCTTTGGAGTCCTTACTCTGAGAGGCGCTATACAAGTGCAGGTCATTTATCATTTAGTTCTTGCCAGTCCGCCATGATTTTCCGCGTCCGACCGTCCGCGTGGTTAGAAACTTTCCTAGGTGCGCGGTGCGGAAAGTTTGGGCCGTGCGGAGGCGCGGTGGAGGGGCGTGGTTGTTGAAATGACGCAATTTCGCCGTGCGGACCTCGCGGACGCGTCAAGCATAAACCAACCTTTATACACCGGGAAATACGGTAAATGTCCTGGTCAGCTGATGGCCAGTTGTGCTACTGGTATTTTGGGCGGGCTTTCATGGTTGATTACTAGAAGTTTTCCTCCTCATTTTCGTGCTAAAGTGTCACCAGTAACAGACCACTGAGTTTACCTGGCTGGTAAATCTTCATTTCGTGCACTTCTCGGTGTTAAAATCAGACATCTAACTAAAGATAATCAAACAAATTGGTAAACTGGCCATTATTAAAAATTCTAAACTGGTAAACTATTTGAAATTTTAGCTGAAAAAAAAACGTTTTGAGCATTTTGTAAGCAGATATTATTCAGGGATAGTCCTGCAGCAGCAACAGGCTGAACGATGATGTGCCCTATCCGCTTTACTAAGGAGTGATATCGGTCCATGTTCATATATAGAAAAGAGTAACTATCGGCCCGATATGCCGGCTAACCGTTAAATCGATCTAGTCAGTCCCTCTGCTCAGGAAAATGTCACAAATCTAACCAGGTGGCACCTGTGCTCAGCAGCCTCACTTCAGTCAGTGTGCCCCTGGGCAGCTGTAGCCACAATGTAGCTCATGGCCAGTGTGTGGACGACTGATGTTGTGAAGCACCATGGGGGGCTGTAGAACCCTAAAAAATACAAATACAGACCATTTTACATCTGAAAGTACTCCAGAACACTTGAAGGGTATTGTTGGGTGTTCCTTATAGCTGTTACTGCTGGTGTGTGATTACATTTTTAGAGTTGCTGAGAGCTGTTGGCACAAACATCTCACCTCGCGCTTGTACCACAGCTTCTGGTGCCCACGCCCAGAAGAACGTGCTGCTTCAGCTGCAGGGTCGCTGAGGGTCTTCATGCATCATTTAAAAAATAACTATGACGTTTTACAGACTCCGTGCAAAATCAGCAGACCATCAGCGGTTTGTGGTTTTCAAGAACGTTTTTGCAAGTTTAGAGGAGAAGCATGGCATTCAACGTGCACGGTGCTCTTAAGTTTGACTGTCCAACATGTTTTCTCAGACATCTTCATAGGATCAAAACCACAGTTCAGTGTACAGAGGTTTGTTTCTAGATCTTGTGTGTGACGTGAGGCGATCTGAGGAGGTCAAACATCATCCAGAGTTTAACCGTACCGTGAGCTGTCTGCTGGTGAAATGGAGCCAAGTCGAGAAACCAGATCAAACCCATCGTTGCTCTTCTTCTTTTCACTGATTGTTGTGGCTCTGCTGCCTGCAGGCGCTGGATGGCTTCCTGTTTGTGGTAAACCGTGAGGGCAGCATCGAGTTTGTGTCTGATAATGTGACACAGTACCTGCAGTACAAGCAGGAGGAGCTGTTCAACACCAGCGTGTACAACATCATCCATGAGGACGACAGAGAGGAGTTTCACATGAACCTGTCCAAGTCTAGTGGTGAGACACACACACACACACACGCTCGCACGCACTCACACACACACACACGCACACACGCGCACGCACTCACACACACACACACGCACGCACACACACACACACAGACACGCACGCACACACACACACACACACACACACACACACAGGACTGATCAGTCACAGAGGTATTCACCTGTTCACCGTGTTGTTTGAAGCACCAAACGGGGCACCATGGGGTGGAGACGTGCCTCGACAGAAGAGCCACACCTTCAGCTGTCGGATGCTGGTGAACCTTGGTCATGGTCAGAGTCACGGGTTGCCAGAAGAAAGAGTGGGGGGTCAGCGCTATGAGACCATGCAGTGTTTTGCTGTCACTCAGCCCCGGGCCATGATGGAGGAGGGAGATGGTAAAACTTAAACATGTTTACACACAACACCTGAGTGTTTTTCTTAACTAAGTCCGCTGATTTGTTCCGCCGGTTTGTTTTGTGCTCAGATCTACAGTCGTGTATGATCTGTGTGGCGCGGCGCATCACGGCCATAGAGCGGACGGAGCGGTTCAGTCGCCATGACCTGACCTGTAAGTGTCTGCAGTTTCACTCCTAAAATGTTACAACCAACGAGGCTGTGGGTCCCATCTTGTCTGAAGGGGAGCTCTCCTGTCACACCTTTGAACCCCCCCCCCCCCCCCCCCCCCCCCTCAGTGTTCCACAGCTTCTGTAGCGGCTCAGTGTGTGTGAGCTGTGTTCATCAGGCCCTGAGCCGTGTGTGATGCCCTGAACCTGTTGGGTTCGCCAGCTGTGACTGAGGCTTTCATTCATACGGGCCGTTTGTGTTTTAGTCCGGGTGAAGAACTCTACAGTGAAATTATCACAAGGCAGTCTCAAGAACAGGAACAGGTTTCGTTCTCAGCTGGCTGGGGGGGGGGTTCAGTTGTTTCTCCTTTGGAAAAAAAGAAAAGAAAAACAGGAACGCAGTAACTGTTTGTAATCTGTGAGTCTGCAAGGTCGCTGAGTTTACATCGAGCTAACGCTGCAGCGCTATGACGTTTGTAACTGGACACCCCACAGATGACCCACAAGGTGTTTCTTGTACAAATGAAATGGTGACCTGTTGCAGGAAGTCATTACAGGTGCTGCTGCGTCGGCGTTTTAGCTCTTGGTTTATTAGACTAGGGTCTGGTTAGGTTGGCCAGCCACAGCACGGCCAGGTTTTGTTTACAGCCCTCTCTGATCATGTGGGCGGGGCTAAAGACGCACAGAGAAGTCCATGGTGTTCTCCTTAAGTTGGTAAACAAAGTCGGCCATGACCAATGCTATTTGGAGACTCCAGAGATGGGAAATTGTGGCATCAACAAGTCATCTCCGTGTCATGTTTCTGTTTGGCTCGGCAACTAAACCAGGTGATTTTAATCAGCACAGTGAATGAACCTGGTTCAGTTGCTGAGCAGAACAAAAACACGACATGGAGATGACTTGATGAAGCCACGATTCCCATCTCTGGGAGACTCTGACATGAATCGCCCTCCTACTCTCACTGAGATGCTCCTCACAACAGTCTGTCCACGCGGCTGGAGCAGCAGGTCCCAGCTGCAGTCAGATGTTTACCCCACATCCAGACTGATGTGAATCATGCATGCGGGAGGCCTCCGCTGGCTGAGTCTAGCCACCAATCAGAGGCTCCCTCTATAGGTAGACGGGAACTTCAGCCAGTCAATAGTGGGTGAGTTGGGTCGGCTTTGCACGAAGCGGTCCGCTGGAGAGCAGATCCAAAAACCAGTCAGCTGAGCATGGAAACACACAGATTACCCAGATGTGAACGTGCCTTTAGACTCTTGTGGATTATAATCTGTGTTTGGTTGTTGTCAACTTTTCACTGAGACTGGATCCCCCCCCCCCAGCGTTCCATACTGGGCATGCAGAGACGCCGCTCTACCGCTTCTCTCTCTCTGACGGCCCCCCAGCCACCGCTCCAGCGAGGACCGACCACTGCAGGAACCAGAACACCAACGAGACACACCCCTTCTTGTCCCCACACTTTCTGCAAAGGTGCACACTCTTCTCTGGTGTAGATGGTGAAATGGTTCTTTGCTTCGTTTATTCATGTTATTCAGTTACTTCATTGGTTGTTTTGTGTAGTGAGCACAGTGGTTACCGTGGAAACCAGGGGGGCCCAATGAGGCCCCAAAACATGGTTGTGAACAACTCCAACCAGCAGATGAGCATGGGCATGAACAAGGGCTACGGCCTGGCTGAGCAGGGCAGCATGCTGCAGAGGGGAGTGCCTCCGTACTCCGCCAGCGGACGCATGAATCCCATCAGCCACGTCACTTCTATGCATCAGATGAACAACATGGGTCAGATGAACCCAAAGAACCCCATGCATCAAATGAACTCTATGAACCAGGTGGGCTCAGTCAGCCAGATGGGTCATCAGGCCATGCAGCATCAGCAGATGGGCCAGTTCCATGGAGGGGGAGCGTATGGGATGGGAATACCCAGCCCATCTCAAGCCGGTCCAGGAATGAATGGTCCTCCTCACAATGTCCTGGGATCACCCAGAGTTCGAGGAAGCCCCAAGACAGGAGCCAGTCCCTTCTCTCCAGGAGGTACAGTCAGAGCTGAAGGTGTACTCTAAAAGCAGATTGATCAGATGTGTCTGACCCCCCCCCCCCCCCCCCCCTTCTCTCTCTCTTTACTGGTTTGCAGCTTCCCTGAGCTCCACTCAGACTGGGAACTCTGGAGTTGGAGCAACCAGTTTCTCCAGCAGCTCGTTGAACGCACTCCAAGCCATCAGTGAAGGGGTTGGTAATCCGATGCCTGCTCCACTCACATCCCCCCCCAATCACAAGCCTGACAGCTCCCCAAACATCCACTCCACCAACCAGCCATCAGGAGGACCCTGCAAAGCAGGTCTCCCACCTTACTCTGAATCCAAGAGTCCAGGCAGCTTGCTAAGGACTGTCGGGGACCAGCAGCACCCTCGCACCCCCACCAACGAGGCCCCCCCTGACAAACCAGACAGCCAGGTCAACCTTGGCGGCGGAGAGTCTAACCGGCGGCTCTCTGACAAGTACAGCAACAACAGGAAGCTCCTGCAGCTCCTCACATCTCCTACAGATGAGATTTTACCTCCTAACCAAACATTAAGCTCAACAACAACCTCCACTAACGCTAAAGATGGAGCTCCTGGTGTCACCAGCCCGTCCTCCACCACCGTGTCCTCCTCCACAGGTGGGAGTCACAGCGCTGCGTCAAACCAGTCCGTTCAGAAGCACAAGATCCTCCACAGACTGCTACAGAACGAGAACACTCCAGATGAAGTGGCTCGGATCACAGCTGAGGCCACCGGGAAAAGCAGTCTGGAACCAGGACCTCTAGAGCCCGCAGCCTCTGGGGGGGGCAGAGGGTCGGAGTCTAAGAAGGAGCAGCACAGCCCCAAGAAGGAGAAGCCCCATGCCCTCCTTCATTATCTCCTCAATAAAGATGACTCTAAAGACAGCGGTGAAATGAAGACGAAGCAGGAGGATCTGAGTGCCGGAGGGGCCCAGGGGCCAGGGGTCACCATCTCTGACCCCCGCTGCATGGATGGCAAGGTGAGGCTGGAGCAGACAGAACCCTGTGAGTGGTTTTAGAGTAAAACAGCATCTAGATGTGGGTTTTGTGTCACTGTGTGTGTGTGTGTGTGTGTGTGTGTGTGTGTGTGTGCTTCAGACAGAGACACTGGAGACCATTTTGGGTGTCCCAGCGAGCAGCTCTGGTTTCTGCCCTGATCCAGACCTCAGGGCCGGAAAGGAAGTGGGAACCAAACTGGGGAGTTTTCCTGACAGGTCACACGGTCAGTCGGATGAAGAATCACAAAAATGCACGTTCCTGTGAGGAAGTTAGAGGAACAGCATCAGAGGAATGGATGTTCTCCAAAGCTGCTTCTGTGTGTTTCAGACGGGGAGAAAAGCCCGATGCTGCTGGCTCAACGGGCATCCTATCAGAGAGCCCTGTCCGTGGACGCCAAGCCTCTGGGTGGAGACGTGGTTGCGGACGGCTCACTGGCAGCCAGGAGAAGCCTTCCCTGTCCCTCCCTGATCGAGCAGGAGAGCATGGACGCTGCCATCAGATCTGGACCGGTGCCCGGTGGCTTCCCGGGAGGCGTGGGTGTGTGTCCACCGCGGGGAATTCCAACAATTAACTAACTCCCTACTTCACAGGCTCAGGACCACTGGGCTCAATGGAGAGGATGACCTCAGGTGTTTAGGGTGCTTTTGTCTTGTTCAGGAGCTGCAGGCAGAGGTGTTCACCAGCGCCTCCCCATGGCAGGCCCAGGCGACTGGGGCATGCTGAGACCTAGCAGCAACCCTGTTCCCAGACCGGGACTTCCAGGTATGGGCCGTTCTGCACAGGTGGGAACGCCCATGATCAGCCGCTCCAACAGTGCACCTGGAAACGGCAGACCTATGCTGCAGCAGCAACAGGACATGGGTAGGTCATGTGATCTACACGTAAACTTCAACCTGAAGAGTTTCTGTTCGGACTTCTTCCTGAAACATCATCTTACAGGTGTTTCCACCTCATCGCTGCTCTGCACAGGTCCTAATGAAGCCATGGGTATGAAGATGTTCAGCGGACACAGACCCCCGCCTCAGTCCCCCCCCTGGCCCGGCTCTCAGACTCACGCTAGCAGGTAACCAACCGTTCAGCAGTGGTATCCTCAACCGGCCTGGTTCAGATGTGAGACACGTGCGATGCTGGATGTGTTGGTGGTTTTGTTAGGGACCAGTTTGTGCATCCTCTGGAGGAGCTGCTGGGGCCTCTGACCAGTACTGACAGTCCTAGTGACGAGCGGGCCCTTCTGGACCAGCTGGACTCGCTGCTCAACACCACTGATGGCTTCGCTCTTCAGGAGATAGACAGAGCCCTGGGAATCCCTGAAATAGTAGGACAGGTGGGTGTGAAACATCACCAGTTTCAGGGCTTATTTTTACCATCACACGTGTGATCATATTGACCTCTGACCCCATCCTTAGGCTGCTTCCCTTTGGTCCCACCAGTCCGACTCTTTTTAGACAGCAGAGTCTTCCTCCTCAATAATAAACTACACTGCAGTCTGCCTGAGTCCGGTTATGTTCTGTGGCTTTAAACAGCAGAACCTTCTGAGAGTTACCAGCAGCTTAGTTCATTTTAAAGATGAATCATGTTTTTAAAACGGCTAAAGAGCTAAAATGTTCCTGTATCAGCAGCAGCAGCTGTTTCTCCTGTTGCAGTTAGTTTATTAACTCTGGTGTTTTCTTCAGACCCAGGGCCCTGAAGGCCCCCAGCAGGTCCAGGAACAAGGCCCGTCTCTGTGCCCTCCATCGGAACCCTTCCCAGGTCTCGACTCTTTGCGCATTGACCAGAAACCCGTGTACAGCCACGGCTACCCAGGGCCCCAGGGGCCTCCCTCCATGGGAATGCAGCCCGGTTATGCTGGGAACACAATTCAGGGCCAGTCTCCTGGAGGCTTCGGTCCCATGGTGAATCAGATGGGTCAGACCGGGGCCTTCCCTGGAGGCATGGGCAACCCTCGTGCAAACGTGCCGAGACTTCGCATGATGAGTGCCACTAAGCAGCTCCGTATGCAGCTGCAGCAGAGACTACAAGGACAGCAGGTGAGCTCACTGACACTCGTCCTGCAAGCGTTAAACATAAAACTGTCACGCTGATGAGTCTCATCATCTCTCTGGCAGCTTTTAAATCAGACACGACAAGGCATAAAGATGGAAAATGCCCCCAGAGCAAACCCCGCCATGCGTCCAGGCATGCAGCCCGGAGCCATGAGCGGTCAGGTATGTACTCCGCTTTCACCTGGAGTTTTCTGCCACTCAGAACCGGATCTGACTGGGGTGTGGCCGAGGGAGATAAAGTCTGTGCGCCGTTCATGAGACCGTTATTAAAAAGCTCAGCAGGAGTTCCTGAGCTTTGCTGTTGGCGTGCTGGGAATCACGTTTGATTGAATGATGTCAGGAAAAGACTTTATGCTGATTTCAGTTCAGTTTTCTTCAAAACTTACAGTATTTTCACGACCATAGGGCGCACCGGGTTATAAGGCGCAGTAGGGCTGGGCGATATGGCAAAAATAGAATATCACGATTTTTCCAATATTTTATCACGATTTCGATTTTATCACGATTTTTTTATCCATGAATAGCATAACTTCAATTGCGTATTAAAGAAGAGAAACATTGAATAAATAAACATTTATTCATATTAGGGATAATCAGCACAGTGCTAACACACTTATATTTTAAACTCACACCAGAGATGATAAAAGCCCTGAGAGAAACAATTACAAAAATCAGTTTTTCTCATTTTTCAAGTAACTTAACATAAATTAAAATCGTAAACATATTTAAAGTGCAAACATGTCAATTGCAAACGTATTGTGCAAACATTAACTTGTTCAAAATACTATGTAGCTCCCAGTTTCTCATGTAGTGGATAGTTAAGCTCAAATACGGCTCTGATGTGCGGCTGGATCAGAGATCGCTTGTGGTAGCAAAAAACTGCGCATTCTGAATATTTTCTGCAACAAGTCTCTAAATAAAGTAAAATTTTCCAATGCAGAGAGGAGACAACCCATAGAAGCACTGATTTGATCTCATTTCAGAGAAAAATAGAACAGGTTAGATGCACCTAATAAATAAAATTACTAACAAACCCAGGAATCTTTCTTTGCTTCACTGTTCTGGTGCTGAGAATATCACTAATGCGGATCAAAGGAGATACACAGATGAATGCACCTCTTATTATTTGGAAACTACATTTACTGCAGCTGGCAGAGATTTTTTCTATTGATACACGGAGTTTACAGAATCATTTTAAATGTTAATAGGGGAAGACTGCAGGAGGGAGCGGTAAAATACAGAGGTCCCTAACAAAAGCAAGAAACTTTATGAGTCTGATGAAACCCGCTGGTTTTCCATCAGGCAGTCATGGGGCAGCTCCATCGACCCAGTGACCGAGCTCAGTTGGTACCGACACCGGCTCGGCAGAGGGTGAACGAGCCGAGGTGACGTCGTGCTCTGCTTAAGAAGCAGTGTTATTTTCCTGCTTCAGAAGAAGCGTCCAACGTGTTTTTACGCTTTCTCCGAGACATGTCACGTCGCTAAGTTGTTAGCGCCGCGCGCTAAGGAAACCCTGCGTTCCTCTTCGGAACGTGTCGCTCTCAGCCGCGGCGAAGCCATGTTTGTTCACACACAAGTGAAAACAAGCGGGGCACTAATATATTACTATGACTCACTCTGATTGGTTAAGGGTCAAACAAAGGCGTGTCATTCGCCTGGGGTAAGTTCCCTTTTCATTCAGAGGCAGAAATTCAATCGTGATAAAACGGTCTCTCAAAAATGACAGACCGTCAGATGTGTAGATCGTAAAACGGTCTAAAATCGGCATATCGCCCAGCCCTAGGGCGCGGGCACGGTAAAACATCTGTGTGGGCTCGGGACTCGGAACATATCAGTGCAATCCAGACATTGTGAAAATCATAAACAGCCAAAAGCATGCTTCACTTTACTGGTCTAGTCCTGGTTCAGGCCTGGTTTAGAGCGCACGTGCACTTCCTCATTGCGTGCGCTGACGGCTCGTGCTCTTCTAATGGGCTCGACACACGGGAGGCAACTTCGCCTCTCCTCCATTCATTTTCAATGAGACATGCTCGACAAAGCGATAATCGCGGGTCTCCCTCCTACTAAAGCCGGGCGTACACCGGGAGTGCTGCAGGAGGACACAGGGATTTATGGGGGTTGGATGAGGAAAACTAAATAAAGAAAGTAAATCTGTGTTTTGTGATCAGTTTTAATTTGACATGAACACGACAAACACGCTTTCTTGACAATCTTTGTGAGTAAAAAAACGTGTAGAAATAAAAACGAACAGCGTGTGTTTTTAGGGAAATAGCGGGTGAGCGGTGTTGATGCAGGATTGCGCATGCGCCGTGAGCGGTTCTGGTACTTTTTGGGTCGCAGCTGCTCGCAGCGCCGCTTCAAGCGCTGATGCGCTGTGTTGAAGTTCAGAATGTGTTTACCGGTAGTTGGTGGATTTAAGCACATAAACTTTCCACATGAACAAAATCATATGTGTTATTAATAGAAAATAGTGTGATTTGAATTGTTTTATTAACCCTCTGGGGTCCATGGGCGCGTATCCGCGTCTTTAGATCAGGTCTGATTTGGGACGCTGTGGCAGCAAGACTCCGTCTCCCTGAGTTTCGGTTTCAGTTCAGCTTTAAAAAGGAGATTATAAACTACACCCCAGTTTTTAAATGTTGTTAATAGGCAACATAAAAGTGGAGTTATACTAAACTAAAAAACGATATTTTTAGACAATCTGATAACTTGTCAAACAGCGGTTTAGTAATCCGTGAGAGGGAATGTGCTTGTGAACGTAAAACCCCACAAAAACATGGGATCCTGTTGCTGTTGGTGGAAGTCTCACATATTCAGCTGATAAAAAGTATCATTATGTAGCTGAGAGAGAGAGAGAGGAAGGCTGCGTGAGTAATGAGATGTGCGCAAAAAGGAGCCGCTTCGGGGGGAAAGGAGTGGCGCGAACGGAGTAACAACAAACAATTAGACAGATATTGACGGTAAACTTCATATTTTGGAGCGATCCGGACAGACATATTGTCTCTGCAGTTTAGTAGGCTTTTTTACGGCCTCTACGGCTGTTTTTGAACTGGAAGCAGAGGAAGCAGACGGAGACTCACAGCTGGAGTCTGAGGCAAACAGCGAGGATGTTGATGATGATGTGGCAGATCCACAGGTCTGTCTTCGCTCACGTCCGCACGTTCATGCCACGCCCCTTGTCTTCTACTACGAACGCGTCTCACAACAACACAATAGGCGCACCGCACCATAGGGAGAAAATTTAAGACTTTTAGGTGTGCCTTATGGTCGTAAAAATACGGCATATCTGAATATTTTTAGCTGTATTCTGTATTTTGTCTTTTCACACACAATCAGTCCTGGTAAAGAGCCTTGCTGAAACACCAACGCCCCCAAAAAGTTAAAAACCTCAAAGTTCAGAGCAGAATATGAAGCCAGAGGCATAAGAGTGCACGCGATGAGCGCTTGGCATCAGAGATACCTCAGAGACGGAGCAGCAGCGAGCTAGCAGAAACGGCGCCTGCTAACGCCAGGAACTGACAGGCGTATGTTTGTATCAGTGTAAATGTTACTGGGTCTTTGATGTTTTAAAATGTTACCCAATCCTGTTTTCACAAGGTCATTTACAGACATGACAGGAAATGACATCATAGCATCAAAACAGTAAAAGCAGTTACTCTAATGATGTAAGGATGAAAACTAAAGTTCTCTTTCTTAACATTCGTTTCGATGTCTCACTATGGGATACGCCCCTCCGCGGATTCCTCAGAAGCACTTATCTCAATACGCCAATCCTGATTGGCCAGTGACCGTGACGTACTCGTCACCTGCTACTATAAGTAGCAAGCGTCCCAACGTTCGCACTATTCAATCACCTCTTCTCGCTTCGGTGGTCGCTTATCTCTGAGGTAAGTGAGCTCAACTGTTCACAGACGGAGCCTTTTAATATTCTCTCCGTCGCCAAACGTTAACTTACCGTCCTTCTGTCCTGACCTTCACCATAAGCTCGGGGCATAACGAGCAGCTTCACACTCCAGTGCATCTGTTCGTTCTGTGCTAACACACCAGTTAGCCGACATGGAAGCCGCTCCTCCCACCAGAGGAGTCGACGGCGCAGGAGCTCGCCTCTGTACGTGTGGGAACAAAATCTCAAGCAAAGACCCGCACAGGGTCTGCTCGAGCTGCCTCGGGCTGGAACACGCCCAGCTGGCATTGGAGGTCCCCGGGTCATGTGAGAGCTGTGCTTGCTTCACCATGAAGAGCCTTCGCCGGCGGCTAGCGCGCCAAGCTAGCCTGTCGGGGAAGGACCCTTGCCTGCCGGCCCCTGGGCCACCGCCTGGGGACGCCAGCGAACATGTCCTCCCTGAGCCGGAACCGTGTGCCAAACTCAGCTGGGGCTCACAGCTCGAACTGGCCGGTCCGAGCCACCCCGCCGAGGACGTGTTGGAGTTGGACTACAGAGACGACGAGGACACCTCGGAACTCCTCATTTCAGAGGAGGACGAGGAGGACGACGTCTTTCTCCCCATCGCTCAGGCCTCCATGCCTAGCTTTCCGTCCTCTCCCAGGGATGGAGCGGCTTCTCCGGCCGCCCACCTGGACATGCAGTCAGTCTGCCGACGCGCTGCGACCAGGCTCGACATCCCTTGGCCCACCGTGGTCACTGAGGCTGTCAGATCCCGCTACGAGGGAAAGAAGCTGCCTCAGGCCACGAGGGCGGCAAAGCCCCTCCTTCCCGCCTTCCCGGAGCTTCTCCAAGAAGTGAGGTCCTCCTGGGACAAACACCCGTTCAGCTCCAGGTCTCCTGTCCAAGGAGCTTCCTCGCTGGACTTCGAAGGGATGGAGAAGGCTGGCATGCTTCGCATGCCGTCGATGGAACCGCTGGTTGCAGTCCACCTGCACCCACGGCTCTCGGCGACTTCCTCCAGGCCTCCCGCTCTCCCTGCAAAGGCGGACCGCTTCCAGTCGGCGCTGAACGAGAGGGCGTACAAGGCTGCCGCCATCTCGGTCCGAGCTTTGAACATTTCCTCCATGCTCTCGGCGTACCAAGCCGAGCTCTGTGAGGACATGAATACGAAGCCGGACCCGGAGGTGTGGGAGGAAATCACCGTACTGACCGACATCTGCCTGCGTGTGCAGCGCTGCGCGGTCCAGTCTACGGCTAAAGCTATGGGCATGATGGTGCTTCAAGAACGTGCACGATGGCTGATCCTCACCAACCTCTCTGAGAGAGAGAAGGAGGACATTTTGGACATGCCAATCGTGCCTGAAGGCATTTTTGGCTCTGCCCTGGCTTCAATGCAGCAACGGTGTGCGGCCAAAAGGAAAGAGGATGAAGCCCTTCAGCTCTGCCTTCCCCGTAAACCCTCACCGGCGCTGCCGGCTCGGCCGAACCTGCCTCAGGCAGCTGCTCCGCCGCCGGGACAATCCACCAGACACGGCGGTCAGCAGGTGAGGAGGAAGATGAGGGCAGCCTGTCGGAGTTCTTCCCTCCCGACGCTGCAGCTGGCAGTTCCCCGTTCGCCAGCTCCTCCTGTTCGATGTTGCCATGGTGCTTTCTCTACCCCCTCACGGAACCCCTCCGGCAGAGTTCCCGAGCGGTCCAGGGTGGGGCCAGGACGTGCAGCCGGCGGTACCGGCTCGAAACACACGTCACAAGCACTCACATTGTTTTCACAAACATGTCACGCTCAAGGAGCATTAAAAGGTTCGCTGTCGCATCCAGACAAGATGTCAAGGGCGCAGAAAAAATCAATAAAAATGTCACCCATGAGCGGTTCCAGGCGGGGGCGACCCCTGGCGGACTTTCCCGCCAGCCACGGGTCGTCCCCGTACGCCTGGGCCGTCAAAGCACAAAGCCCCCGCGCATGCGCAGTGGCTGCCACGAGCACCGCTGCCCCACAACCTCTGGAGGGAGCTGCTGCTCCGTGTGTCACGGCTGTGTCACCGCTCTCCACTCTGCAACCAGCGGTTCCACCCAGTTCGGTGCGGTTTGCGTTATGCCTCAGGCTTTTGGGTCTCATGGCGTCGGCTATTTCAGTGGTACCACTCGGCCGTCTACACATGAGAGATTCTCAACGCTGGGTGGCTTCTCTGGGTCTCTCTCCAGTGCGCCACAGAGCGCGCAGGGTGATGGTCTCTGCAGCGTGCGTCGCAGCGCTCCGCTGTTGGCGTCACCCCTCCCTCTTGGCACAGGGGGTGCCTTTGGGGTTGGTTCTCGTGAGGAAAGTGGTCACGACAGATGCAAGCCTGTCAGGTTGGGGGGGCTCCTGGAGGGTCGCTCTGTCAGGGGTGTGTGGAGCAGAGAGCTCTGGGGGACACACATAAATTATCTGGAACTCCTCGCGGTCTTTCTGGCCCTGAGGCGCTTCCTGCCTTTTCTCTCCGGCCATCATGTCCTAGTGAGAACAGACAACACCACGACTGTGGCTCATATAAACCGCCAGGGGGGGCTGCGCTCCATGCGGTTACACACGCTGGCACGCAGACTGATCCTATGGTGCAGCAGGCATCTCCTCTCAATCAGAGCCACCCACGTCCCGGGTGTTCTGAATCGGGGGGCGGATCTGTTGTCCAGAGGGACACCCCTGTACGGGGATTGGAGCCTGCATCCAGCAGTGTTGGAACAGATTTGGATCCGGTTCGGCACAGCCGTAGTGGATCTTTTTGCCTCCAAGGAGAATGCTCAGTGTCCTCTGTTCTTCTCCCTGCGCGACCGAGACGCTCCACTCGGCGTGGACGCGCTGGCGCACGACTGGCCACGGGGACTGCTTTACGCTTTTCCCCCAGTGGCCCTGATACCACCCACCTTGCTGAGGGTACGAACCCAGCGCCACACTCTCATTCTGGTGGCCCCATACTGGCCAGCCATGCATTGGGTGGCGGACATTTTCCAGCTCCTGGAGGGCCAACCTTGGAAACTGCCGCTTCGCAAGGACCTGGTGTCCCAAGCGGGAGGCTCGATCTTCCACCCTGATCCAGAACGGCTGGCCCTGTGGGCCTGGCCCCTGAGGGGTGTGGGCTAGTGTCAGCAGAGCTGCCCCAGGCAGTCATTCGAACCATTCAGAATGCTAGGGCCCCCTCCACTAGGTCCCTATATGACTGTAAATGGAGGGTGTTTGAAGCCTGGTGTCAGGGCAGGGAGGTCTCACCCTTCCAATGCCCGGTGAACGTCATTCTGTCTTTCTGCAAGACTTGTTGGGTGGGAAGAAGGCTTTCTCCACCATTAAAGTGTACCTAGCAGCCATTTCCGCCCGACACTTGGGTTTTGGGAGGAAATTGGCAGGTCAACACCCCCTGGTGTGTAGCTTCACGAGGGGCGCTCGCAGGCTTCTCCCTGTGCCTCGACCCCTGGTGCCCTCATGGGATCTGTCTTTGGTGCTGTCGGCCCTCTCCGGGCCTCCATTTGACCCTAGAGACGGCCTGGACCTTAAGATCCTGTCTCTTAAGGTGGTGCTACTCCTGGCTTTGGTATCTGCAAAGCGAGTTAGTGACTTACATGCTCTCTCTGTGCACCCATCCTGCACCCAGTTTGCACCAGGTGACATGAAGGTGTCCGTGAAGCCCAACCCTGCCTTTGTGCCTAAGGTGGTGGGCTCCTTTTCTCCTATTATTCCTCACAGCTTTCTACCCACCACCCTTCTCCTCTCCTGAGGAGGAGCGGTTGCACAAGCTGTGTCCGATTCGCGCGCTCAAGGAGTTTGTGAATCGGACGGAGAACCTTCGCAAGGGGGACCAGCTTTTTGTGTCATGGGGTGGGCCTCGTAAGGGGAAACCCGTCACAAAGCAGCGGCTTTCCCACTGGATTGTGGAGGCTATTTCTATGGCTTACTCCTGTCAGGGCATTCAGGCACCTGTTGGGCTCAGGGCCCATTCTACTAGGGGCCTGTCTGCTTCTTGGGCCCTTTTTCGGGGGCTGTCAATCCTGGAGATTTGTGCTGCAGCAAGTTGGGCTTCTCCACTTGCATTTGCACGCTTCTATAAGCTTGATGTTTCGGTCCCTGCAATGACTCACACGATTCTGAGTGTGGGGTCTTTGGCGGGCCAAGACGTATCCTTGTAGGTTGGTGATCGCTGGATAAGCTGTCTGGCAATACGGGAGTCTCCATATCCCATAGTGAGACATCGAAACGAATGTTAAGAAAGAGAACTTTAGGTTACTGTCGTAACCCCGGTTCTCTGAGTAACATGAGTGAGATGTCTCACCAGACAACCCTTCTTGCTGGGCGAAGCGAGAAGAGGTGTTTATCTTGAATAGTGCGTACGTTGGGACGCTTGCTACTTATAGTAGCAGGTGACGCGTACGTCACGGTCACTAGCCAATCAGGATTGGCGTATTGAGATAAGTGCTTCTGAGGAATCCGCGGAGGGGCATATCCCATAGTGAGACATCTCACTCATGTTACTCAGAGAACCGGGGTTACGACAGTAACCTAAAGTTATTACCAACCAGCACGCATTGTTTGGTGCTGGAGGTTGAGGTTCCCAGTTGGGTAATACCCAATGCCTCTCTGCTTGACACTCCGCTTTAAGGGGTTGGATTGGGGGGTAAACCACCAAATAGTTCCCGAGCACAGCCACAGCTGCAGCTCACCGCTCCCCCCGTGGGGATGAGTCAAATATGAAGATGTAATTTCACCAGTGTGTGACGATGACTAGGGGTCTGTAATTTTACATGCTGGCAGTGGGTGCTGCGGCTGCACTATAGGGAAACTCATTCCATTCTTCCTCCACTCAGAGTCCTCACATGCTTCATTTCAGCTAAAACGCTAACGTTAGCTTGCCTTGCGTTGACTGTAGAGTTGTGGGTGATGGTCACGCAGATGTGTCATGAGATCCGAAGCGTTGCTGCCTTTCGCAGACATTTTTTTCGGCACGTGCTGCAAACAGCATAGCCGTCTTCTATCAACTGTCCCCAGCATTCTTCAAATATCCAAAATATGCCCATACTCCGTTTTTGTCTTTGAGGGCTGATAGATGTCCCGAGCGCTGCCTCCTTCAGCCATTATTTCAGCCTCATCTTCAAGCAAGTTTTGGTTGTAAACTACAAAGAGTGCATGTGTGGCAACTTCAGCAGATGAGACGGTGGCTGGTAAGGGCCACCGCGGCCACGGTACTCCACCAAGATCATTATTTTTTAAACAAGGCGTAATTGTTGTCAACGTCTCTACCGGGGTTTTCCACTGCACTGGAAACTGTGACATCTCTAGTTGACACAACAGATCCCAGGTCAGTCAGATGTGCTGCAAAAAACTGCGTCATTGACGATCACATGGTCCTGTTGCCCCTGAAAATGTTGGTTAGGGACCAGGTCCGGTTAGGGACCAGGTCTGGTCAGGGACCAGGTCTGGTTAGGGACCAGGTCTGGTTAAGGACCAGGTCTGGTTAGGGACCAGGTCTGGTTAGGGACCAGGTCTGGTTAGGGACCAGGTCTGGTTAGGGACCAGGTCTGGGAATGAACCCGGACATTTACGCCCCAGCTTTGCCTGTAAACGTGTCTGATCAGTCCCTAACAGAATCAGCAGATTTCTTCTTGACAGGGTCCTGACCCGACCTTCTGGAAGCAGACATGCACCTGAATGGAGACTTCCTGGTTAAAGGGAGAAAGTAACATCACATGTTGTGTCCGTCTGCAGCCTGATTTTGTGACAGCCCAGAGGATGACTCAGCACACCATGCAGATGCAGATACGGAAGCAGAGGATGATGATGCTGATGCAGCAGCAGGCAGCAGCTGGAGGTTTCAGCCCTCCCCCTAATGTCACAGCACCAGAAGGCATCGGCAGCCCCTTGGGAGCACCCCCCATGAATCAGCCTGGGCAGCAGGCTTTCAACTATGGAGGTAACTATGGTGAGTGGGTGGAGAAGGAGCCAGGGGGCTGTGGGGTTTCTACCCACAGGAGAGGCTCAGGTTTTGTTTGTACATGCAGGAATGAACCAGCAGGGGGACCCGTCATACATGGCTCCTGTCAGCAGTCCACCAGGAAATATGATGCAAGGACGGATGTCCGGTCCTCCACAAAGCGCCATGATGCCAGGGATGCAGGCGAACCCCCAGGGAGGACACATGTATCCCTCAGGAGACATGAAGGGCTGGCAGCAGGGGGTCATGGCTCGGAACAGGTGTGTATCACAGCAGACTTGTGTGTGTGTGTGTGTGTGTGTGTGTGTGTGTGTGTGTGTGTGTGTGTGTGTGTGTGTGTGTGTGTGTGTGTGTGTGTGTGTGTGTGTGTGTGTTAGATGGATTTTAATGAACATCTCTCACAGATGTACAGTGATTAACATCTGGAAGCTGCTGCTCTACCTTTGTAAACACAGACGTGACTGTCAGCGACAGGATGGTTTGTTAGTGAGGCAGAGGCACCGACTCATCCTCTGACTGCTAACGGGTCACTGTGTTTTAACGATTTGGCCAAAAAGGACTCGTGTTTTAGTTCAAAACTCTAGGGAACGGCAGCAGGTGATGGCAGGAATGCTAAACCTTGGTGTCAGTTTCTAAACGTGTGACCTTGTTTCTTCAGCCCCTATCCTCAGCAGCAGTTCCCCCAGCAGAGCAGCCAGGGCCAGTTTGGACCCATGATGATGAATAACACCATGAGTGGATCTGGACCGGTCGGGGGTTCTGGTGTAGGGCCGATGGCGCAGATGCAGGGACAGATGGGCATGAACCCCGTGGGAATGGGCAGAATGTCGATGGGGCCTGACCAGGTGGGTAGTACTTTGGTTTGAATCTTTCTAGACGTGTACAGGACACTTCTGATCCAACTCCTGGTGTGTGTCTGCAGAAGTATTGCTGAGGATCCGTGGCTGGAGTGGACTGGACCAGAGTTAAAGCCACACACACGCACGCACACACACACACACAGTAGGAGTCCCCCTGCAAAGACTGTGACATGGAAGACCCAGCAGCAATGACAGACCAGTTGGTGCTGGTTTTCAGCGCAGGTTCTAGCCTTGGAAGCACAAACACAAAGTGTGTGTGTGTGTGTGTGTAAAGCCTGAGTCATGCTTCTGCGTCAGTGCGGAGACACGCAACGCCATTATCCGTCCTTGCGTAGGGCCCCGGCAGGCACGCAAGGACGTACGGAGTCGAGCCCACTTTTTTAAACATCCGTCCGTCGAGACGGACAACGCAAGCTTGTGATTGGTCAGGGCACTGCTGTTGTCTGCACCGCCGCCATCGCGGCCTCAAAAACATAAAGAGAGCCGAGGATAACTAGCGGCAGACACAGAGAAGCTTGAAGAATACCTCGCGAAAAAAACTCTAAAATATGAACGTTTAATTCCCCGTGACTGGAGGAGTGAAAAGATGCGCAGCAAGCGTTTTATTTGTGGACGGAAATGACAGGAAACGTGGGTTTAGAGGTGGCGAGCGCATGAAGAGGTGGAGGAGAATGAGAGACAAATTTGTACATGTTAAAAGTCTCTTCTATACAAAAAACACAATATAAACACACTATCTTGGACCGGATGCATGACAGGATACCAGAGAACAGCACTATGCCCTCTGCTGTCCTGCCGGGGAATTGCTTTGCAACACTCCCCAGGAGACGGAGAAGTATGAGAGCAAAACGCTTCCATCAATCCGTGCGTGTCTGTCCCTTGCGGAGCTGACGAGGGATGGGTACCGAATTCGGTACTTTTTAAGGTACCGACTGAATTCCATAGTACCGACCGAGCAGCGATTCACGTCATTTCAAACGGTGCCTCGTTTCGGTACCCGTCCTTCATAACAAGAACTTGCCTAGACAGCTGCGCATGCACAAGAGCGTTATGTCGTCGGTCGCTGCGAGCGAGTTGTAAACAGAGCAGCATGGTAGAAAGAACGAACGCTAAAGCTTGGGTCCACTTCACTAAATGTGATGGGTAACTGGGTGATGATGAAACCAGCGACAGACAACGATCTAAGTGAGACATCCTCATCTTAATCTGCTCCGGTAGGTAAATAAAATGTTTAAGATAACGTTAGCTTGATATGTTAGCTTCCATTGCTACCATTGTTATCAGCTAATGGTGCGTTCGCTTTCTCCTCGGAAATTCTAACTTCCCAGTAGGAAAAATCAAATGAAAAAGGACGGCAAAAGGAATGAAGATTCACGGTAAATTTAGTTCACAGTAAAGATGTTTGCTTCAGTTTAATTATCAGCTTATAAAACTACAAGGACGATGTTAAAATACAAACAGTTGTATGTTATTTATCGTGATATTAACAAATATTGTTATGTATTGAGAAAAATATATATTTAATTATAAAAGTGAATTAAAATATTAAACATTCAAAAGTATCAAAAATTGGTACCGTTAAGTACCGGTATCGATTCAAATGTCAAAGGTACCCATCCCTAGAGCTGACGGAGAAGCATGAATCAGGATTAAGTGTGTGTGTGTGTGTGTGTGTGTGTGTGTGTGTGTGTGTGTGTGTGTGTGTGTGTGTGTGTGTGTGTGTGTGTGTGTGTGTGTGTGTCTCCAACTGGGAGCTGCCGGGCTGCATTCAGCACCCCCGGCTAGCTAACCGGACTGCGGTACGACTGACGACTGCACTTTACCAGGAAGCTTTTTGTGTTTTGGGGAGAATAAAAGTGGTGCGACATGTTTTCATCATCACAGCCTTTCTGCAGATTGGACACCTTTACGTTGATCTGGTTTGGTTTGCTTTTGAATGCGCCTCGTGTTAAAGTCGTTTAAAGCTACACACACAGTTTACTGGTCATGTTTCTCAGATCAGAGCAATAACTCTTGTCTCTTTGCTTTAGAGCACCTTCATTTGTATTAAAACAGAGCAATGGTACTGCAGTATTAGACATCTCAGTGTCTTCTGTCATCAACTGTAAATATTCACCAAAGCCAGCCTTTAGAAGGTCCACACCTGGGCCGTGGGTGAGTTTCTGCGTGTCGTAGGTCAGCGCTGTCAGAACATTTGAGCTTTTCTGTTTTTGTTTCCTAAACTCTGTTTCATGTTCTAACCGAGGCACTTTTAAATGGACCCAGTTTCCGAAGAGGTTCTGTAGAGAGGAGCTGTGAAGTCGGTCTGCAGCGGTGTGATGAGAATGCTGATCCTGTAGACGGCCTTTACTTTGACTGTTAGCTCAATCTACCTTTCAAACATGCACAATCCAAAGATGTTTTCACTTCTGTGTACAGTTAGAGGTTTCTGGTGTATATTATTACAGGATGTGTGTTTATTCAAACAGTAATGGGTACATATCATGGGTCTGTACAAAGTCTAGGATGGTTCTGGATGCTGGGAGGAGGACCAGAACCTCAGCAGCAGGTTTTACTCTAAGGTAAAACCTGTGGAACGAAGCATATCAATCTTTCATCTATTTTTTAGAAGGTGACATGATTTTATGTCCAGAATTTGTTACTTTGAGGAAAATGAACTTTGTAGAGCTACAGGAGATGTTTGGTTTTAGCTCGTCTGAAGCTGAGATGAGCGGATGTTTTACAGGATGTATATTACAGAATTGTTCTGTTGATGTTGATATTCATGTAAATACAAATTTATATTTAAACACTCCTGACTCCAGACCTGTTGTTTCACACAGACTCGTTTCTGCTACCTGCTCTCGCCTCCACGGCGGTCTTTACTGCTAGCGTGATGCTAGCTGCTATCTCACATCGTCATGGGTATACATGAGTATTACGTTAACTCCACTGCTTGGAGATGAGTCAGAATATTAGAATAAGTCATTTACTTCTGTAAACCTCCTCTAGTCAAAAATAACCTGCTTAAGTATCATGAAGCAGAATTCCTGCCATAAAGCTTCAGTATAATCATGATGCTGCTTTACAGTGCTTTCATGGTGATGAGCTACACTGAAGCCACAGCTGTTATTATTAATCATCTGTGCAACCCTCCCCACACCACTTGTAACATTTTAATATTTTTGTTTCCAAAGGTTTTCATCATTTCTGAATGAATATCTAACCAGAAACAAGCCAAATAAAGCTCTACCGCCCCTAGTGGCTGGTTCCAGTACCAGTCTATCCCCCCCCCCCCCCCCCAGTAAATAAATGGGACAC
Organism: Nothobranchius furzeri; assembly: GCF_043380555.1. Taxonomy (NCBI): domain Eukaryota; kingdom Metazoa; phylum Chordata; class Actinopteri; order Cyprinodontiformes; family Nothobranchiidae; genus Nothobranchius; species Nothobranchius furzeri. The sequence goes on from NC_091743.1 coordinate 40,068,369, forward strand.
TACTGATCAAAAATAAATCTCAGATGTTTTTTATTTCAGTGGATTTATGTAACTTATTCATAATGATTACCTCTATAATTAAAACCTCGATGGGCTGAACTGTGTGGTCATCAGTGTCTACTGTCGTGGTGTTCAGATCAGATTTATTTATAAAGCGCTTTTCAAACAAAACGTTAGCAGACATAAGCAAGCGTGCGCACACACACACACACACACAAGTAAAAATTATATTTGGCTGAGTCCAGATGAGCCAAGTAAGGTAAGCAAGGAAACGCCATCAGAGGAGCCGTCTGCCCCGGCAGCATCAGGTCTTCCACACTAGTGGGCCATTCCCATCTGTACCGGGTCGGCCCGGGCAGGGTAGAGTAGGTTGTTTACATATCTGGGTGGCCTGGTATTTTTCCGGGCCAACCAAGGCTCATTCTCAGCCCTCTTCTCGAGGGGGTCTGCTTCAGGCCGACCAGGGCCAACACACCCACTGCTGACAGCAAATTCACACCTTCCATTAGAGCAAGCCTCTGATTGGTGGGTAGAATCAGCCCACATGGGCTTAAGACAAGGATGTGTGGAATCAACCGGGCCAGGCTGGAGCCGACTAGGGCTACCCGGCCCGGGCCGACCCGGTACAGATGGGAATGGCCCATAAGTCAGGGCTCCGGTTCCAGTTCCAGCCCAGATGTAGTCACAGACGGTTGTTTGGGTTGGACGCAAGTAAAAATCACTGGTAATTTTAATCAGATTAAATCATCACAATGCAAGGTTCATTCAGGGGCAGATTTTAGTGGTTGTGCTTTTCCTTCGGAGTTTTCAGGGACAATAAATAAATGAATAAACTCAATTAAATGTGTGATTAATAAAATTCAGAACTGAATTCATAAATAGTTGAACAAACATAATTCATTAAATTTGCCATAAATAAAATATCAAATCTTCCAAATGATATAAAGTGATTTCATGTCAATCAATCAAAGCTTTATTTATAAAGTGCCTTCCATGTGTTGCTGAACACCATGAATTTACCACGGTAACAGTGACAAACACTCATAAGTAGATTCACACATGCTGCACGGTTCCTGATCAATCCAAACGGCTTATCAGGGACTCCCATTGGGAATTTCCTGGGATTTTCCTCAAGTGACAGGTTGGGACCTCTGGGCTGATCCTAATCCCTGAACTCTTAACTGCTGCAGGAATCTATGCTGCAGTCCTAGACCAACGGACAGGAATCGCACAAACCATGGCCTCCCCATTAGGATCAGCTCAGGATGCTCTACTACAAGGACACAACCTATTATGGGATGTGTGCCTATTGGTTTGACAGGCTTGGCTTTGCAGAATCCACTGCAGCACAGAATTCAGATTAACTATCTCCTTGGATGTGGAGCACTAACATGCCCCAAACCCCACTCTGCCTGAATAAAATCCTACCAGGAACACTCATTCTTAAACTACACAAAGTGTTCTAGCTACAGCGAGGAACAGAGGTGTCCTGGAGGGGTCTGAAATTCACAATGATGGTGCATTCCTACTGAGAGAGCTTTTAAAAATAAACCAGGAAACCACATTTTATGGTTTTTAAAGAGTTCGTTTGTATTGCACAGAAGTGTTTGAACACCTGAGGAAACGTGACTTGGTCCGGAAGCCTTTGTTTGTCATTTCAGAGGTCAACGGTTTCCTGTAGGGCTTTGCCCAGGTGTGCACACACAGTTTAACGCTGGAAAATGTTTCCGCGTGGCCAGCAGGGGGTGCTGCTGTCCCCCTAGTCTCATAAACGCAGAAAATGGCTGTAATTCTCTTTAGCGCCCCTAGAGGGCGCAGCGAACGAGAGGAAGCAAAAAGAGTAAGTTTTATGAATAAGGAAATTAAATAAATATTAACCCTTTGATGCATAACGGTCACTACAGTGGACAGGTACTCAAAATTGTTATTTATTTATTTTTGCTATTAAGCACAACTGTTGAAGACTTTATTGCATTTGAGCCCCTCCATTTCGACTTTAGTAAGTCAAGACAACATATTTCATGTTCAGAATGCACATTGTCCACTGAGGTAGACATGTAATAAACTATGTGTAAATTAAATGTTACAAAAAATATGTAAATACAAAATTTGTTTCATTCACACCTAAAGATGAATGAAAAAAATTGTTTAAAAAATCATGGTTGAAGATTTCATAATTCATGCATCAAAGGGTTAATATTAAAATAAAAAATACTAAAATCAATGCTTCGTTTTATTTTTCAGTACACAATCAAATGTAGAGTCGTTATGAAGACGGCCGTAGCGTTTCCTTCACATTTAGTTTTATCTAAAAACAAAATAACTCATGGATTTACACGTGTTAAATGACGTAGCTGCCTTCCATACAACATAGTGTGTATAACACATGAGAGCTAGCTGTGTGGGAATCTCTACCCTGTGTGTGTGTGTGTGTGTGTGTGTGTGTGTGTGTGTGTGTGTGTGTGTGTGTGTGTGTGTGTGTGTGTGTGTGTGTGTGTGTGTGTGTGTGTTTGGCCCGGTTCCCGGCCCATCTGCGGCCTGGCCCGTGGATTACTGTTTGTTAATGTTTCAATCAGCTGTGTGTTGAGGAATGTGCAGCTATTTAACCTGAACTTCCCCAGGTGTGCCGCGGCGCCGCTCAGTCTGGGCCCCGCCGCCCTCCCCTGCCCTTGGCACAAAGCTATCACACAAACACAATCACGCACTGGCCACGCCGGGCTGCAGCTGTGCGCATCGCACCGCAGGGAAATGGGAAAAACATCGCACCAGGGAGACGGAATAAATCTCCACACCAGAGCCGCTTTAACCCCCGCGGAGCCGGCGGGGACTCCGCTTCACGGTGTTTACCCCTAAACCGAGCATTTTATGAACGCTTGAGCTAATGTTTAATTTATCACGTCTGAAATTAATGCATTGGTTAGTGACAAACTCTCCCCCTGACCTGACACCGTGCTGTAGGGACCCGCACAGCCTTTATGTTAGTCTACCTGCAGCTGAAGCCTGGTGGCACCTGGATGACTGCAGCTTCTGACAGCAGAGGTCAGAGTTAGCCTCAGAACTACATCATCTGTCTCATTCTCCTTCTGGTTTCATATCAACAGACACAACACGGGCATTCTTGTTCAAAAATAGTGTTCTTGTTTTAATAAAAACGCAAATAAAGTACATTGCAAGAAACAATATCTTCACATATGTGGCATTGTAATATACAATACAGTTTGGTCGCTCAGGAATCTGAGAAATAGCTTTCCTTTCACAAAATATTGAGATCTGTATATGATGTACACGTGATTATACAGAGTGTAACAGAGACGTAAAACTCTACGAGCAGCGCTGGTTGCTCTGGACTTGTCTTGGTCCCCCGGACTAACCCGGTCTTCTGCATCTGGACACCACGGGTGCTCCTCTGGTCCCAGGAGCCCTCGGAGGAATCGAGAGCTGGTTGAGACCATCTCGGCCTGAGGATGTCCTTTTTCTAACAGTTGGGAGTTTCAAACGTCCCTACACAGTTCAAGGCTCAGGATTTAGATGTGGATTCACATCAAGTCGCCTTGTCGGTTCTGGTTGGCGGGCGCAGACGGTGGGATGATGGGGAGGTGCTCCACTGGATCTTAGCGGCACATTATCCTGTCGTCCGAGCATCCGTTCTGCAGGAAGGAGAAGGAAAACACCAGGAGGTTAGAACATGTAGTCTACACACACACACACACACACACACACACACACACACACACACACACACACACACACACACACACACACACACTGAATCTATGATCTGTCACAGATGGCGAACCAGCTTTTACGCACGCATGTTGCGCATCGACTTAAACGTTAAACGTAAGCCACGCAGGTATGTTACCACAGGTGTGACTGACTGGATGTTTACCTCCACTGAGATACTGGCGAGCTCCGAGTTGAGCGTGGTGAGCGGAGTGCGCGGCGCGCCGCTGACGGCGTGCTGGCGGCTCTTCTCCGGCTCGTCCAGCTCGACCTGCAGGTCCCAGATGTAGTCGATGACGTGCTGCAGGATCTCCACCTTGCTGGCCTTCTTGTTTGTGGGCAGGGTGGGCACGAGCTCCTTCAGCTTGCTGTAGCAGCTGTTCATGTCCTGGAGGAAGACGCTCATCTGCTCGTCCAGCAGCGGGATCTTGCACTTGGAGATGGCGAGGCTCTGCTCGGACAGGCCGATCTCTCCCCCGACCTTGGTCTTCAGGGCACAGGTAGATCCAACAACCTTCATGTTGTGCTGATTAGGAGGCGTAAGTCAAGAGTATTCTCCTCTCAGAGATCTTCTCAGTCAGTGTTGACAGTTGTCTAGTTGACATGGAGGAACCTCCTCTGGTTTATAGGCATGCAGCAGCAGGGGGCGTGGCTGCGCGGTCCAGTTTGAAGCAGTCAACCAATGAGAGATGTGCGGTTGTGTTGACAGGGCGGTGCTGTGCGTCTCTCTCAGCCAATGAGGATGCGCGACTGGTTATCAGACTTTACAATCTGTTAGAAGGATGGCGTTACAAATGGAAACAAATGTGTGTCTTTATGGGTAATATGTGGGAATCCAGCTGTCCGCGGCTTGGGTACTCTGCAGGTGTAGACTGCCTGGGGACGGAGGGTGGGCGGTGCATGCCGGGTAGGGTGTGTGGGATGGGACGGAGTGAATGGGATGAATGGCGCTGACAATTAGGCTACCACAGTGCCCCAGATTTGCTTCTCACAATAGTTGGTGCTGCAGATGTGGCGGACAAAGGGACAGTAACCGGGGAAGGTGAAGGTGAACCTGTTGGGGGCGAGGCTTGATTTCACTTCCCTGGTTATTAAACATTAAATGTGTCCAGCAGAAGAACTCAAAACTGTCTATTCTCCCAGAACGCAGCAGATTCCTTCACATGTGTGCACACTCAGATCACATCACTCCCTCCCTCCTCCCAGATTGTCCAAACAAGCCCGAGCAGACTGGCAGGCGCCAGCGTGGTGACGTCACCCATTCATCCGAGCCCTGACGCCTGTCAGCCTGGCGCCGCTCGGGCGGTCTCTGTGGAGATGTCAAACAAGGAAGCTCGCGCTCCTCCATTCACCTGCGTGGAGGATCCTGAGAACAAACTGGCTCTGGAACCTTTTCTCCTCCATTTATCACCTTAAAGCGGCGGGATGAGATTACCGCCCCGCACCTGCAGAGTAAAGGACAGCCGGGTAACAGCGGAGCGACAAAGGAGGAGGAGGAGGACTCCTTATTATGATGTTACCACATTCTCACACAGACAGCCGCTGGATTCCTCCAGTCAGCCCACTTTCACTACTAAATCTGTCCCTGTGGTTCCTGAAGCTCCACTCAGCTCCCAGATCTCCTTTAAAGATGAAGGAAAACTTCTACAAACAAAAGTTTTATTAGGCTGAACTCTCAGAATATCAACAGAAAATAGTTTTGCTTATTGTCATCCACTTTACCTATTTATGTTGTTTTAAAGATCAAAAGACCAAAGCTGGTATGACTCTTCAGGGCGCAGGTAGATCATTTTAAAGTCCCACAGACTGTTTCAACTTTCATGAAGACTCAAAGGGTCGTATCTCGATTGTTCTATGGCCGACACCAAACATGTTCTTTCCATTAAATCCCTCTCACAGAAGCAATCTCAGCAGTTTTACCTTTGACATTTTCAGTACCTTCCAGAATGAGCCGTTTTAGGGCTCTGTCACTTAAAGAAAACAAGCTGGAGCTGGCCACGCCCACCAAGCCCAGCTCAGGCTGCTATAAGCTGAGAAGCTCCAATATTCAGGAGGGGCTCGGAGAAGAGCCGCTGCTCTTCCAGCAGCAGCGGCTCTTCTCCAGGTGAGAGGCGATTCTGTGCAAATTTCCATGTGTGTGATGTCACAGATGGGGACTCTCTGACTCTGGATCTCTCTGTAAAGTTTTAGCAAAATTATTACTGAGACCAAAACACCGACAGAAAAAAAATGGACTTTTTCAAGTCTGGAGTGTTTGTGGCAGTGAAGACCCACGTGGCAGCAAAAAACAAAATTAAATAAAAAAGGAAAAAGATGCTCAACATAAAGTCAGATCTTGGACTTAAACTCTGACAGGTGGTGCAAAAAGAAAGAAGGAACACCAACCCTTAAAGCAAATGTGTTCTACTGAATAGATTAATTCATTTGAGTTTTGTTCCATACCACCAGTATATATATATATATACATATAATATACTTATTTACTTATTCATTTTGTACATATGTAAGTGCACATAAGGAAAAGTGCACAGATGTTGCAGTAGCCTGTAAAAACCTTTCTGAAAACTCTCTCTCTCTCTCTCTCTCGCTCTCTCTCTCTCTCGCTCTCTCTCTCTCTCTCTCTCTCTCTCTCACTCTCTCTCGCTCTCTCTCTCTCTCTCTCTCTGCCCTCTGCTCCAGGTCGCAGCTGACAGGGCGGAGGGAAGGCCGGGTGGGCAGAACAATGGGAGTGCGGTGTAGGGATTGTGGGAGAGAATCTAGGCTGGAGCCACAGTGTCTGGAGCGCCCCTCCACTCCCCTCATCCAGCTTTTGTTCAGCTGCAAAAGCTATCAGCACTTCCTACTGACACCAACAATAACTCTACACAGCTGGGCCCTTTTTAGCCTGTTTACAGCACATCAAGGCGAGGGGAGGAAGAAGAGGCAGAGGAGGGGAGAGAAAAAGTGAAACATATTAGCTCCTGATCTGAGCTGACAGGATGGCAGTGCCCTCCCTCAGCTCCACACTGGATTCTCCCAGCGGGTCGATCATAACTTCTGCTGCTGCCACAGACAGCCTACTGTTTGTGCAAGCGCTGTTGCAACATCACACATCCATCAAATGGCTGAAAGGCTACACGTGTGTCTTTTGGTTTTATCTGTGCCAGCAGCGTTTCCCAGTAGCCACTTTTAGATGTTATTCTTGGTGTAGGGGGATGCTTTCACTGTTATCTCCTCTATGTAGTTATTAGTGTGCAACAATCACAAAAGCGAGAGCTCCAGGAAGACAGGAGGCAAGCTGTTGCTGCAGGAATTCACTCACAGGAAACGGGACATTCCAGCAACGCTCAGACACTCTTGCTGCTGTTATTACCGCTGTGAGAACAATGAGTGAAGCTCATTCTGCTTCCTGAAACATGAAAGTGAGCAGAGCATCAAGATGCTGAAGCAGAAAAAAGCAGCTCTCTGATGGGAGTTTATGTTGGAAAGAAACAAGAAAGGGTTTTGATTATGTGAGGAGGAGTTTTCAACAATTTCTACTAACACACACACACACACACACACACACACACACACACACACACACACTCAGGTCATCTCCTCGCAGCTGCAGGATTAGTTTCCAGTTCCCAGTCAGGCTCTTCCTGTTTGCTCGATAATGATCACACCTGTGTGCAGGTGTGTGGAGCGGCTCATATGGGAGTGGGAGGGGTGAGCGTGGTGTCAGATGCAGAAAAACTCACCACACCACTGTGTCACATGTGCGTGATGACTGACTGGCGACACCAGAGTCTCAGCAGCAGCTAAAGGCTTGAGAACAGTAGTCTGAGCTCGGCGGGTGTGTGTTGTGCACGTTTGTGTTTGGATTCCTCGGGCCAGGCACCTCCATGGGTTCTGTAATGACTGAGGGCCGGTGGTTTGGACTGGCTTCCTGTGGGAGTCCTGGTTCAGAGATGTGTCATCAGCAGGGCAGACTGACTGGAGCCTTGCTGCAGCAGACGGGGCGGGTGGATACGTGCCCTTCTCTGAGATCCTGAGGCTGACTTCAGGGACACCACTTCCATCTGACGGCTGAACTTCTCAGAGATCCTTGAAGCCCCACAGGTGCCCTCTGCTGAACGGCCTTGGCTGGGGAGGAGCTGCAGGGACAGCTTGCTTTCTCTCTGTCTCTGCCCATGTGTGTGTATTCACCCCTCCTTTACACCCTGTGGCCATCTCCCTCCGCCGAGTTCCCACACACACACTATCAAAGCCCCTTAAAGGCTTCTAATTAGCTCCCCATCTGCTGGTGACAGTGCACTGGTGGCATGCTAAAGCACCCATTGAGAGCACAGGCATTGTGCTCTGGAATACTTTCCACTCCAGTGACAATTGCCTGGAGAGAGAGAGAGAGAGGGAGAGAGAGAGAGAGAGAGAGAGGGAGAGAGAGGGAGAGAGGGAGAGAGAGAGAGAGAGAGGGAGAGAGAGGGAGGGAGAGAGAGGGAGAGCGAGCTTTGGTTGGGGTGTGTGTTCGGGTTTGGTTGAAATGTTGTGAATACCTGGTCATTCCCCCCCCCCCCCCCCCCCCCCCCCCCCGGCTGTTGGAACGATGACCCTTAACCCTAACCATCACACCGAGATAACCAGGATGTGATGTTGATGCTGTTGTTGCGCCCGTCCAAACACCTGACATATCTGTACGTGTAGCATAAATAAAGCCCCCACCTTATCTCCACGGGTGACTCCATAGCGATGACTCTCACACCAAGGCTAACCTGCTGTTTCCCGTTCTTTTTATTTTATTTTTTATGACAACTGCATTTAAACCGTGCTGTAACCATCAGCCCTCGCACCAGTCGGTGTTGCTCCATTTTGGTGGAACACAGTGACGATGTTACAGAAGTGAAACAAAGTTTATAGGACTTACAGAAAAGGTGCAATAATTGTTTAAACTAAATGAGACAGGTGCATACATTTTGGCACCACAAAAAGAAATGGTCAGTATTTAGTAGAGCCTCCATTAGCAGAAATGACCGCCTCTAAACTCTTCCTAAAGCTTCCGATGAGAGTCTGGATTCTGGTTGAAGATATTTTGGACCATTCTCCTCCACAAAACATTTCCAGTTCATTCAGGTTTGATGGCTTCTTTTAACTCACACTACAGATCTTCAATAACATTCAGGTCTAGGGACAGAGACGGCCATTCAAGAACGTTCTACTTCTACTATAGAGAGCAGTATTAGGGTCGTTGTCTTGTTGAAAGATCTAGCCCTGGTGCAGGTTCAGCCCCATTCCCAGTCCCTGCACTGGCCACACAGCCCACAACATGATGGAACCGCCACCATGTTTTTCTGTAGGTAGCAGGTGTTTTTCTTGAAATGCTACGTATGCTGTGCATGCATACGTCCTCTTGTTCTGCCCAAACATCTCAGTTTTAGTTTGATCAGTCCACAGCACCTTATTCCAGTATGAAACGGGCTTGTCCGGACCTCAAGCAGCTCTGTTGGTGCTGTGGGTGGAGCAAAGGCTTCCTCTGCATCGCTCTCACATGCAGCATCTCCTTGTGTAAAGTGCACCAAATGGGTGAACGATGCACAGTGACTCCATCTGCAGCAACATGATGCCGTAGATCTTTGGTGTTGGTCTGTGGGTTGACTCTGGCTGTTCTCACCATTCTTCACTTAACATGAGCTGTGCCTGTGGTCCTCCATTTCCTCAGTATGTTCCTAACTGTGGAAACAGACAGATGAAATCTCTCAGACAGCTTTCTGGATCCTTCCCCTGAACCACGATGGAGAACAATCTTTGTTTTCGGCTCATGTGAGAGTTGTTCTGAGACCTCCATGTTGCTGTTCTTCAGAGAGTAATCAAAGAGGAGGGAAACTTACAATTTACCCCTTAAATACACTTTCTCATGATATGATTCAGCTGTGTAAGGAGGTCAAAGGTCATCGAGCTTACCAAACCAATTCTGAGTTCCAATAAATAGTTCTAAATATTTTGGAATCAATAAAATGACAACAGTGTCCAAATGTATGCACCTGCCTCATTTAGGTTAAACAATTGTTGCACACTTTCTGTAAATCCTATAAAGTTTGTTTCACCTCTCAAACATCCCCGTGCGTGTCTCCTAAGATTTATTTAACTGTTTAATCTTAACAACCTGGAAAATCACGAGGACTAGCAAACCTTCGCGCCCCAGCAACAATGAGAAGACGACTCCACGCTGCAGGTTCATCTGGGATGTTTCTTAGGAGGCTAGTGAAGCTTCCTCTTCGTTAGCATGACCTGTCTTTGAGTGAATGCCGTCTGTCTGTCAGAAACATAAGACCCTGCTTTTTGCAGGACTTCCAGCAGGCGCGGTTGAACAAGTAGCAGAAGGGGAGACCAGCTGTTCCCAGCTGGTAGCCAGAAGATACCCACAGGGGACAGATCTGAATGCTACTGGCTGGCTGCCCCCTGCTGTGAGAAGAAGATGGAGGACAAGGGCTTCAGTTCTCACTCATTTTCTGATTTACACCTGTGGCATTATTGTTAGCCTGGATGGGCTAATGAGGGTTAAACATGCTGCTCGTGTGCTGTGATTTAGATGTTTAGGAGACCAAAAAAATTGGGGATTCCTAAAGTTCTCTTTTATTTTAGATTTCCAAAGATTGTTATTGGGATACGGATTGACTCTGTTGTTCTAAAGCTCCATGGGAACCAAAAGCACCACTCTGAAATGGCCAGTTAGACCCTGCTTTAAGCCACATATTTGTGCTGTGTTCCTCTGTGTGTTGTGAGACAAATGGCTTGCCACCTGACCCTTCTGTCCATCCTATACACACAAAAACCGCGCACATCCCCACAGCTGCACAGAGGCGTCCAGTCAGCACGGCCAGGGGACATGGGAGCCAAAGTCCAAAGATGGAGCGTGGACAGTGGCAGCTGGTGAGCTGACAAAGCCCCATTCAGAGGGCCCAGGCCAGGGGACAATGGCTGGGCCAGGCTGAGCCCTCTCTTCCACCAAAGATTAATACTTCAGATGGGCTTCCCGGTGGCAGGCAGGGCTAAAAAGGAGAGCCCTCCTGTTTGTCTGGGTATTGTGCAGGTCGCCTGAGAACCAACTTCTTGGATGGGCTTGACAAATGAGAGGCACCATTGACAGTGAACAGATTGGAGCCGCCACTATTGTTTTGATTGTGGTGCTGCTATAATCAAGTTATTTGGGCCTCGGGGAGTTTTTGTTTCTTACTCTTGACGCTCTTGACACTTGAGACCCACCTTAACAGTTTTGGCTGGCTCAGCTGTGATTGGGTCCAGCTCAAGTTTTCCTTCTTGTTTGTTGTTTCTGTTTGTCAAGCAGCATAGAGGCAGCAGGAAGTTCCTCCACCTGGGAGTGGGAATCTTTTCATGTGGCCCACATAAGGCAGCACAGGTGCAACAGGTGTAGGTGTGTGTGTTCCTGTCATGTTACACCCTCAGAGAAGGGTTATTGTAATGTTTGTCAATGTGGAGGTGCCCCATACGCCTGACCTGATAGGTGTGGAAACACGCACACACACACACACACACACACACACACACACACACACACACACACACACGCACGCACGCACGCACGCACACACACACACACACACACACACACACACACACACACACACACACACACACACACACACACACACACACACACAACCCTGTGAGTGCAACACAGGTGTTTAGCCCCCAGCAAGGCAGCATTACAGGTTAAACCGTAGGAACGCTGCCCCGCCTTCACACTGGGAACTGGAAGTGACTGTGGAGAGCACGGTGTCACACCTGTGCTCACTGTCTGTGTGTGTGTGTGTGTGTGTGTGTGTGTGTGTGTGTGTGTGTGTGTGTGTGTGTGTGTGTGTGTGTGTGTGTGTGTGTGCAGCGTTCCACTACTGTAAGCACAGCTCAATCTCACAACAGGAAGTATCCTTCCAGAAAATCATGCCAGAGATGAAAGCACACATACAGTCAGTCATTTACATGCAAATGTCACATGTCTGAAGCCCTGTAGCCGAATGAAACAACCCGAGTTAATCACCCCTCCTCAGGGATGGAGCTATTGTTCTCCTATGGTGCATCTCTGAGCCAGAGGCCATCTGTCCTTTCTGTCCTTGTGTTGTCTCTGACAATAAAGGAATGTGTCCTTCCTTTAAACATACTGTATGTTGTAAATTTCCAATCACACGTTCCCACCCCTCCACCCTGGACTCATGTGTGTCCCCGCGGCCGGCCGGGGAAGATCCTCCTCTGGTTCCCAGACACAAGACAAGTGCCCTGCTTTCTTCCTTTCTTTCTTTTTTCCACCCTGGACCCTTTTCCAGGAATCTGCTCTGATGCAGCAGAAGGTGCCCTACTTTCAAACTTCATTCTTTTCATTTGGAAAAGTTTAACAAAGGCTAGAAGAGGCTGTGCATGGGTCAGCAGGGGTGTGTGTGCACTTGCCTCTCTATATATGTGTGTATGTGTGAGTGTGCATGCACGTGAGGGGTGGGCTTTGGGATTATAAAGAGGAAGTGAATGGGAAGTACACACTCAGTGACAAAATTAGGAGACATTCCTTTGCTGGCCATCCTCGCCTCCCCCCTCCTCCCTCTTTCTCCTCTGTCCCTCCGCTGTGGCAGGGCCCTGGGAAAATCAAACAGGTGGTTAGTGCCTGGCAGGAAAGCTGGCTGGGACGGGGGTGGGCAGGCCTACAGGCTGCTGGGTGCTATCAAAAGCTCTTAGCATCAGCTTTAGGCCAGCGCTGTGAATGGCCCCGGG